>NC_056750.1:709970171-710017619 GCF_019279795.1 Protopterus annectens | reverse complement strand
TTGGTTTGTTTGGATATGGCCTTGCCCTCTGCCCCTGCTGCGAAGCTGACTAGCAATTGATCAGTTTTTCTAAAAGATTTAGTCCTGTCTAGGTAGAATCTGAGCTGTCTGTGCACATCTAGAGAGCGCAGAATCCTTCCCCCCTTGTTTTGTGGGTTAGGGAAAATGGTGGGCAAATGAATGGATTGGTTTACAGCCACACTGGACACCACTTTAGGCATGAAGGATGGGTTAGTCCGGAGGGAGACCCAGTTAGCATGGAAAATTATGAAGGGCTCTACAGCCATAAGTGCTTGTAGCTCTGATACTCTTCTTGCTGAAGTGATGGCCAGAAGCAAGTCTGTCTTCCAAGAAAAATTTTAACTCTGCTGAAGCTGCAGGTTCAAAGGGAGGCAGGGTGAGCTTTCCCAACACAAAGTTAAGGTCCCAAGCTGGGGTAGGAGCTGTTCTGGGTGGCATCAAGTTATGAGCCATTCTTAGGAACTGTTTGATGAGAGGGTACAAAAAAAAAAAAAAAAAAAAAAAAAAAAAAAAAAAAAAAAAAAAAAAAGAGGTCACTGCTGATATGAGAAACTATGACGGAGGCATGAATTTTAATAGAGGAGGATAGACTCCTGTGTAGTAGGTCTGACGGTAATCCAGGATGAGAGGTAGGGAGGGCTGTGCTGTTCTGGCTCCCTTCCCCTTGATCCAGGTGCAAAACCTTTTCCATTTGTCAGCATAAGACTTTCTAGTGCTGGGGCATTTGGCCTCGCATATAACATCTAAAACTTGTTTGCTTAGACTGGCAGCTTGAGGAGAGGTCAACGAGTAAGCCAGGCTGCCAGGTTGAGGGTTTGCAATTGGGGATACATGAATTCTCCATTCGTCTGGGTCAGGAGTGTTGGGATCTGAGGTAGGTGCCATGGTGGCAGGGGCGACAGGCTGCACAGCAGTGGGTACCACTGCTGGTGTGGCCAGTATGGGGCAATCAGGTCTGTCCTCTGTTTTTCCTCCCTTATTTTGAGCAGTACCCTTGAAATGAGTAGTAGAGGGGGAAATGCATAGACTAAGAGGTTTACCCACTGGAAGGATAGAGCATCCACTTTCCAGGCCTTGCTGTGAGGTTCCCTGGTGCAGAATTTGTAGAGCTGATGATGGGAGTGGGAAGCAAAGAGGTCGACCTTCGGAGTGCCCCATTTCTGGGTTACAAGGGTGAAGGTTCTGTGGTCTAGCTGCCACTCGTGTGGATCTAGCAGGTTTCTTCTTAAGATGTCTGCCAGAGAGTTTAGAGAGCCTGGCAGGAATTGTGCTAACAGGTGTAGTTGCATGACTGCGGCTGTGTGCCGAAGGGTCATGTGCGAGTCTGCACAGAGGATAAAAGTGAGTCCCTCCCTGCTTGCTGATGTACCACATCACTGTGGTGTTGTCTGTTTTGATCAGTAGAATCCCCGGGGAAAGTAGGGGTCTGAAAGTTGTCAGGGCATGTTGAACAGTTAACATGTCTTTTTGGTTGATGTGCAGATGCATTTGACTTGGGCTCCATTGGGCCTGAATGCCCCGCTGTCCAGGAGAGCCCTCCCAGGCATAGTCTGATGAGTGTGTGGTGGGGGTCTGGGCAGCATAGGGTTGTGAGAAGGGAAGTCCCTTGTTGTGATAGCATGCTGCTGCCCACCAAAGAAAATCTTTCCTTAGACAAGGCATCATTGGTATAAGAGTTTCCAGGGTCTTGAGTGTTGACATCAAAGGCTTTTTAGGTACTACTGTAGTTTCCTCATATGCAGTATGGCACATGGAATGAGTAGAATGCAAGAGGCCATGAACCCTAGAGCTTGCAGGATTTTCCTTGCGGATAACTGGGTCCTGGTGGCTAGTTGAGAGAAGTAGGCTGTCAGGTAGGCTTGTTTTTCCTGGAGTAAGGAATGTCATCTGGGATACTGTATCCAGGCCTGCTCCCAGGAATGCAATTATTTTGTATGGAGACTAGTTTGGATTTATTTTCATTAACAGTATACCCCAGGAAGGTCAGTAGGTCCTTTACAAAGGTCAGGTGCTGTAGCAGCTTTTCCTGTCTGCCTGAATCAGGCAGTCTAAGTATGGGGTAAATTTGAATATTTTTTTGTCTGCAAAAAGCAATTGCAGGAGTCAGACATTTTGTGAAAACTCTGGGAGCAGTAGATAAGCCAAAGGGAAGCGAAGAGGACTGAAAGTGCATTGACCCTGCCCTGAAACGTAGGTATTTCCTGCATGATTCCCTGATTGGGATGTGTAGGTCGGCCTCTTAAGTCTAGGGTGGCTAACCAAGCATAGGTAGAAACTGCTGGAGGGTGAGCATTTTGAATTTTGGTATCACCAGAAAAAGGTTTAGAATGGCTAGATCAAGGATAGAGCGCCATGTACCCTCTTTTCTGGGTACCAGGAAGAGTCTGGAGTAGAAACCTTGGCCTGTCTGTTCTGCAGAAACATGGTCTATTGCCCTCATGGAAAAGGGGGGGAAAGGACTTGCTTTTTGGCCTCTGCCCACTGGTTTGGGGGATGATCTAGGAACCTTTTTGGCCTCTGCCCACTGGTTTGGGGGATGATCTGGGAACCCTTTTGGGGTTGGCAGAGTGTGGAAATAAAATCTGTATCCCTGGGACACTATGTGGAGGACCCAGTGGCCATTGGTAATGCTGGCCCAGTTGCTTGTACGGAAGGAGAGTTTTCCTCCTAAGGGCACAAGCAGGTGGGAAAAGGTAAGGGGTGGAAGTGAAAAGTCATTGTGAGTTCTTACCATAAGGGGGTGGCTTTGCACACCCTGATTTTGAAGAGAAGGAACTCCATTGCTTAGATTTCTGCGTTCCCTGGGGCTGTTGTCTGGGGGGGGTCTGCTTCCCCTGGGTCTGTAATGAGCTGGCCTGGAGGGGGCAGGAAAGGACTAATGCTTGGAGGGGCAATGCCTGCTGAACTTTTGTGGCCAGACCTGTAAGTCTAACTGTCTGCATAGATTTAGCTTTTTCTTCCTTCTTTAAGAAATCTTTGGCCTTGGTGCCAATTAATATGTCTTTGTGCAAGGGTGCGTTCAATAATTTGGATATGGCAAGGTCTGTTCCTTAAGACAATCATGTCTTGTAAGGACAGAACCAGTGACTGCTGCCCTGCAAGAAGCTTCTAGGGCGTCAAAACCACATTGTAAATTGTGCTTAGTTACTTGACTTGTAGAATGCATTAATTCTTGTAACTATTTTCTGCATAAGCAGATAAGATTTTTTTTGTTTGAAGAGTTCCATGGTATGTTGCTGATATTTCAGCAGGTGGAACTGACAATTTAATGCTCTAATAGCAAGAGTAGCAGAGATGTATACTTTTTTACCCCATCCATCTAAATCTTGGGAATCCCTATCTGAGAAGGTGGAATTCTTGGCTTAAGATGCTTGGATTCCTTTAGGTCCTTGAGAGACTACCTCAAGGTCAGCAGTAGGATTTTTAAAAAGAAATTTGTGAGAGTCAGGGACTCATAACTGTCAGGTTTCCTGGGAGTAGGAGGGAGGGTGTCAGGGGTCAGACTGGCTTCTATAAAATCATCATCCACATCGAGGACTGGAGGAATGGCCAGAGGTCTGTGCTGTGGAAGATCTAAGAATTCCCTGAGTCTCTTTTTTAATGGAGGATAGTCGACATTCCCATTGGAAATGCTCCCTTAAAGTATGTAGGGTTTCACCAAAGGAAAAGTACTCTGGTAGAGAGGCTGAAGGGATGGATTCCTCTGCATCAGAATCCTCATAAGCAGAAAGGGGTTGCATATCTTCATATTCAGATGCAATCATCAGACTCCTGTTCAAATAAAACTACTTGGGACAAGTCTCTTTCTCTTGGAAGGGTAGCCTGGCTTCCCCTAATAAGCATTGTAAGGTCTTCCGCATTTTTAGCATTTGAGAATAAAGCAAGGAAGCAGGTGCCTGAGCTTGGGTCGATTTGTTTGGGTGTGGTTCATACCCTGGGCCTTAGAAACTCAGTTGTTTTCAAAACAACTGAAGGCGGGAAGTCAGTCTGTGTCGACTATCGGTAGTGCGAAGTACTTCCTCGGAAGCTGGTGCCTACTCAGCAGCTCCGGACACATCCAAGTTAGAGACATCCACAGGATCCTTAGTTGAAGAGTCTTGCGGCATAACAGACTCCGAAACAGTCTCTGCAGCGGCCTGCGAATCCAAAGAAGCGGGCATCAGGGGCTGCAAAAGTGCCTCACTGAGGACCAGAGAACTGATGACTTGCTTAACGGAAGCATCGTCGGCAGTTTTGGACCTATGTGGTCTGTCTTTATCCTTACTTTTTTTGGAAGACCAGTAGTCGGATGGCTTACTGAAGCCATATCAGAATTAAAGGACTGAGAGCAAAAATATCTACCTACAATAATGGCCCAACAACAGTTCTGGCATTGAACAAAGCACAAAAGCAACAGCAGGGGGGGGGCATAGTGGTCTGGGCCTAAACAGGTGATGCAGTAAGAATGAAAGTCTCGGTGTGGTATCTGCTTTCCACAGGCAAGACAATTGATAACTTTTTCTGACATCAGAGTAAGAAAAAAGGATCCCTAACGGGGTACTTAGCTTTAGAAGAACTTCAATTCAGAAACGGAAACTCAGGTAGCGGCCAACCGGCACTAGTGCGAATTGCATCTGCTTCGGGCTACGTGGCAAGAAAGACTGAGGAAATGGCATCGGCTGCCTTCCTTTATACCCGACATACTGACATCAGTTTTACAACTGGCGGCAGCTGATGTCATATACCAAGGACTCTGGTATTCGGGCAAACTGAGGGCTACCGGGAGCCGAATAACTGAAATGTGAGGACTGCAACAGTGGAACATGAAAAACATCACAAAAACGTAATCTTCAATCTTTCGAATCACATATTGATAGACGAACAACACAAAGTCCTATAGAAATAATTTTCTTTCATTCCAGCCACTTCCAGTAATTTTGGTGATACAATGATTGACCAACTATTTTGTCGGAATGTCATGCTCAAGCTAATGTTTCACAACACAGAATCTAATACAAATATTTTCAAGAAACCAAGTACATATACATCTACTTTGTCTCTACAGAAACATTCAAGAAAGCTTGAGAACAAGATCTCTACAATATGTACAACAATGGCACGTTTATCAAGAAGAGATTTTATAACATAACCAAGAGAGAAAGCAAAGCACTTCAGGAACTACAGAATAAAATTTACATCATGATTTGCCCAGCAGATAAAGATGGAGCAACTGTGATACGGATTAAGAACTATTTCATACAAACTATGCAAGTAATGCTAATGGATACTTCAACGTACACCGAGGTGGACATTAAGAGAATCAGTGATAAGGACGAGGGTATGAAATGACCTACTAGACTGTCTTTTGAGCAGATACATTAGCAAAGATCTATACGATTACTTTTGTAGACACCCCTTACACCAATCAAAGGACTCCCTAAAATTCACAAAACTTTGGACAAACCTCCTCTTCGACCAATAGTTTCGGGCAAAGGCTGGCTCACTGAGCCCATTTTGATCTATGTTGAAAACAGTCAGGAGGAGAAGGAAAAGTACAGTTTTGTACCTACCATAAATGTAGATGTTCGAAGATCCACATTGCTGCAGTCCTTACACTTGGGTAGTCCGCTGTCCTCGGTCGGCCCGAATATCAAAGTATAAGGCTAACGTCGGTCAAGGCGCATTTGACTGACATCAGGACGTCAGGGTACAAATGCGCATGACCGACGTCATATCCTCAGTCTTTTCTTGCCCCAGATGTCAGAAGACCCTAAAAATAAAGGTCAAAACCAAAAGACAGCAAAACAAACAACCAAGCACCCTTGCCCTAATTATATGTACAAAATATACACTATATACACAATATTTACAACTCAACCCACACAACCACCTCTAACTACAGAGGGAAGGAGGGAGGGTAAATTGGACTGCAGCAATGTGGATCTTGAACATCTACATTTATGGTAGGTACAAAACTGTACTATGTTCTTCATCTCACATTGCTGCAGTCCTTACACTTGGGTAGAATCCCAAAGCAGAGGTATGGGAGGATGGCCAAACTATAAGGAAGCAGGAGCTGCCAAAATGCCCTGTAAAACAGCAGTGGCAAAACCAGCCCTGGATTTAGAGTAAAGTGGCAGGTGATAATGCCTAGAGAAAGTATGCACTGAACTCCAAGTAGCTGCCTCCAAAATATCCTTGGTTGCCACCCCCCACAAAAAAGCTGTCGAAGTGGCAGTAGCTCTAGTGGAATGAGGCCTAATCCCAGCTGGAATCTCCTTGCCATGATGGGAATAACAGAAAGCAATGCAAAACCCAATCCACTTAGAAATAGTTTGTTTTGACACAGGCTTGCCCTGAGAACTCAAAGCAAAAGAAACAAATAACTGCTGAGACTGCCTGAACCCTTTAGTTCTGTCCAAATAATATCGCAACTGCCTGTGTACATCTAAAGTGTGCAAAATCTTTTCCCCTTTATTTTGGGGATTTGCATAAAAAGTAGGCAAATGAATAGTTTGGTTTAAAGCCACACTAGAAACCACTTTAGGCATAAAGGAAGGATTAGTATGTAAAGATACCCTATCCTTATGGAAAATCAAGAAAGGCTCAACCGCCATAAGGGCCTGCAATTCAGAAACCCTTCTTGCAGAGGTAATGGCCAACAAAACAGCAGTCTTCCATGATAAATATTTCAACTCAGAAGTAGCTGCAGGCTCAAAAGGTTGTAGAGTGAGTTTCTCCAACACAAAATTGAGATCCCAAGCAGGAGTAGGAGCTCTTCGTGGGGGTCTTATATTCTTTGCCCCTCTAAGAAATTGCTTGAACAAAGGATGAGAAAACAATGGTGGGTCACAATCATAGTGAGCGAAATTGCTGCAGCATGAACCTTAATAGAAGAGAAACAAACCTTTGTCCAGTAACTCAGTAAGATATTGAAGAGCCACACTCAAATTAGGCTCAGAAACATCAAAATCTTTTGCTGCACTCCAAAATAAAAATCTCTTCCATTTATCTGCGTACACTTTCCTTGTACTAGGCCTTCTAGCTTCCAAAATAACATTCAAAACTTGCTGAGGAAGTGGAGGCCCACTATGGTTCAAAACAGAATATGCCAGGCTGTGAGGTGCAGAGAGTGAAGCTTGACATTGAGCAAATGGCTGTCCTCCTGTGACAACAGGTGTGGAATCAAGGCAAAGGCCATGGAGGCTCCCTGCACCAGACTTCTCAGTAATGGGTACCAGTGCTGTCGAGGCCAATCTGGAGCTATTAAAATCATCCTTGGCTTGTCCTGTCTGACCTTTAGAAGTACCTTTGGGAGGAGAGGCAGAGGTGGAAAGGCATACACATGAAGATTGCTCCAATTGAAAGAAAGAGCATCCACTCTCCAAGCTGTGGGATGAAACCTTTTGTGCAAAACTTTGGCAGCTGATGGTTTAGTGGAGAAGCGAACAGATCTATGTCTGGAGTTCCCCATGACACTGTCAATTTCTGAAATACATGAGGATCCAATTTCCACTCGTGGGGATCGATAATTAGTCTGCTCGACACATCTGCTAAGGAGTTCTGTGCTCCTGGCAGAAACCTTGCCTGAAGATTGAGCTGTAAACTGAGAGCAGTCTCCCACAAAATCATTGCTTGCCTGCATAGAGGATAAGAATGCGTTCCCCTTGCTTGTTGATGTACCACATGACAGTTGTGTTGTCTGTTAGAATCAACACCTGCCCTGGAAGAAGTAAATCCTTGAAAGCTATTAATGCAAACTGGACTGCTAACATCTCCTTCAGGTTGATATGTAGATGTTGTAGTCTGGCAGGCCACTTGTCTTGTATCCACTTTCCATTTAGATGAGCTCCCCAAGCTTTGTCTGAGGCATCTGTCGTTAAAATCTGACTCGCCTCTGGCCGGGTCACAGAGAGTCCCTTGTTTAGGTGACATTCCTGAGCCCACCACAAAAATTCCTTTTGAATGCAAGGTATTATTTGAATGACAGTGTCCAGATCCTGGCAGTGCTGTGTCCATACATTTTGAGATACCATTGCAGCTTCCTCATATGCAGTTTGGCATTGGGAAGCACCAGAATACAAGATGCCATGAACCCTAAGGCTTGAAGGACTGTCCTTGCAGTCAGCCCGGACTGATGAGATAGCTGATGGAAGTAAAGGGAAAGACTCTTTTGTTTGTCCGGGGTTAAAAGGCCATCTGGGATGCTGTATTCAGTCTCACACCCAGAAAGCACATGTCCTGAGAGGGTACTAGACTGGACTTTATTTCGTTCACAGAATACCCCAGGCATCTTAGCACTGCTATCACATATTCCAAATGATGAAGAAGCTCTTCCCTTCCTCGAGCCAGAATCAGGCAGTCGTCCAAATAAGGATAGATCTGTATTCCTTTTAGCCTGAAGAAAGCTATCACTGGAGCCAGAACTTTCGTGAACACTCTGGGCGCAGTAGATAAGCCAAAGGGCAATGCAGAGAACTGATAGTGAGAAGTCCCAGCTCGAAAACGCAGATACTTCCTGCACCTTAGTCTTATAGGAACATGAAGGTAAGCCTCCTTGAGATCCAAAGTTACCATCCAATGATCTTTGCCCAGCAGAGGTAAAAGCTGCTGTAACGTCAACATTTTGAACTTGGGAATGTCCAGATAAGTGTTGAGGATAGATAAATCCAAAATTGGTCTCCACGTGTTCCCCTTCTTTGGTACTAGGAACAGGCAAGAATAAAATCCTAGGCCCACTTCTGGCATAGGGACCGGCTGTATGGCCCCTATTTGGAGTAACAGAGAAACTTGCTTGTGAGCCTCTATTCTTTGTTGAGGAGGAACGTCTGGCATGCCTTTGAAAGGAGGCAAGGTATGGAAATAAAACCTGTAACCGTGGTGTATGATATCCAATACCCATCTGTCTTGGGTAATTAAACTCCAATTTTCTTTGAAAAGTGCCAACCTTCCTCCCAAAGGTGCTGCCAGACGAGAAGGCTCTGTCAGCTGAAAAGGTAGGTCATTGGGTCTGTTTACGAAAGGACTGACCCCTGCCCTCACCTGAAGACTGTGCAGGAGAACTCCCTGTTCTAGGCCTGAAAGAACCCTGAGCTCTGCCCCTATCACGTCTAGATCTACCCCTAGACTGGGAATCATAAGAAGGATACGTCCACCCCTTAGTAGGCCAATTTCTACTAAACTTTGGAGGCTGGACATGCAAAAAATCTTTAACAGTCTGCATAGACTTAGCCTTGTCTTCCATTTTCTTTAAAACTGCCTCAACAGGAGAACCAAACAACACGTCAGATTGTAAAGGAGCATCTAAAATCCTTGTTTTAACATGGTCAGATAAATTTTGATCCCTCAGCCAGGCGTGCCTGCGAAGAACTGACCCAGTGGCAGCCACCCTAGACGAGGCCTGTACAGCATCAAAACCACATTGCAAAGAATGCTTACCCACCTGTTCAGAAACATGTACTAAATCTTGCAACTCTTTACAATCAATACCTTCTGCCAGAGCATCAACCTTAGACTTCAATTGTGAAAGGAGATAGTTTTGGTATTTCAACATGTGAAACTGGCAACTCAAAGCCCTCATAGCAAGAGTGGAAGAAGTATAAACTTTCTTTCCCCATCTATCCAAGGCCCTGGCCTCTTTGTCTGCAGGAACCGGATTCTTTACAAAAGCCTTAACACCTTTAGGCCCCTGGCTAACAGTTTCTGGGTCTGCCCTAGGACTCTTAAAAAGATACTTATGAGCTTCAGGCACCCTGTAATACCTATCCGGTTTAACAGGAGCAGGAGGCAAAGAATCAGGATTAAGAGAAGCCTCTGTAAAAACATCTTCCACTACATCCAAAACAGGAGGTATAGCCAAAGGCCTATGCTGGGGTAAAACAAAAATTCCTAAGCCTTTTCCTGGAATCAGAGAAGTCCTGACCTTCCCACTTAAAATGCTCCCTCATGGAATGAAGAGTTTCTGAAAAAGAAAAATCCTCAGGAGGAGAAGCAGGAGGAGTAGAATCATCCACATCAGAATCAGAATAAGGAGAGTACTCCTGCAAGTCTTCAGCCGAAGACTCTGAAACATCTGAAGCCTGCTCAAAACTCCCTAGCTCAGGCTCCACCCTAGGTCTCTTATCAGGAGGGGGCATAGAACCCCTAATCAAAGTAATCAAATCTTCTGCCATTTTAAGCATATACTTCTTGGGCACAGTTCCTGAAGAACTAGGGGTAACACCAACTGAAGCTAAACCTGGCCTGCCCCTGGGAGAAGCCTTGGAAACAGAAGGAGAGGGCCTAACCACCCTAGGCAGGGAGGGAGTATAGTAACCTGAGAAGCCCCATCAGCCTGGCCTGCCTCCTGAGAGGCCACATCCTGCAATAACAAAGACTCTCCCTGGGATCCCAAAGAAACCTCCGGTGGAACCACCGGCTCCACCGACACCTCTAAAGAACCGGCGTCCGGTACTGACGGTTCCTCTAGCCTAGGTTTAACTGCTTTGTCCTTGCGCTTCTTGAAGAAGCGGGCATCGGAGCATCCGACGGCATTTTATAATTGCACCGCTTCCCGAAGACTAACCTGGCACAATCTAATCTTCTCTTAATAGTGCGCTTGTTGAATCTAGCACAAGAGCGACACCCAACAACGTCGTGCTCAGGCCCTAAACAAGGAATACACAAAGTATGGTAGTCTCTATGCGGTATCTGTTTCCCACAAGAAATACAATTATTCACTTTTTCTGACATCCGGTAAACCACTGAGGCAAGAAAAAACTAAAATATTCCCCAACGGGGTACTTAGCCAACTTTGACTCGGTCTGAAACTCCGAAATCGAACAATTTCAGAACGCCAACCGGCACTTGCAACGCTGCTTCTGCATCGGACCATGCGGCAAAAAAGACTGAGGATATGACGTCGGTCATGCGCATTTGTACCCTGACGTCCTGATGTCAGTCAAATGCGCCTTGACCGACGTCAGCCTTATACTTTGATATTCGGGCCGACCGAGGACAGCAGACTACCCAAGTGTAAGGACTGCAGCAATGTGAGATGAAGAACATCCACACTCACTACAATTCCAGTCTCACATAGACCTACCACGACAGCAAACCAAACACACAAAAGCATACTCGGAGGCTCTAAATAAAAATCTGCCTAAGCAGCATAGACCTCCAAAGCAGAAACCCAAGCAACCGCAACCCCAAAACAAAACCTGTGCAACACACAGCTCACAAAGCCAGTGTGCCGAACAGTCACAGCCCTTAAGGCTAAACAACTCACCTGATACACCTGTAATAGGTGACTATCGTCAGGCACACTGACGTCCCGCTCACCAGGCTGAACAAGGAGAAGGTCACGGTGAGCTGCCTGTCGTGTGCTAGGATCCGCCACATAACACAAGCACTCAGGTCACTCCAAGGCAAGTACAAATATGACTCAGTCATTGTCCATGCTGGTGTGAATGACCTGAGACGTACCTCCCTGGACTACATGAAAAGAGACAGAGGAGCTCTCTGAGCATGTGGCCCACGCCGGTATGACCCTGACCTTGAGTAGCATCTTACCCTCACCAAGAATGGAGCCACAATATGAAGACAAGATGATCAATTTCAACAATTGGCTTAAGTATTGGTGTCATTCAAAGGGGATCCAATGCCTGTCAGCCTGGGATGACATGCTCGACAAGCCACGATGCTTCGCTAGGGACGGCTTGCACCGGTCACCCCTGGGCTTTCGGATATTGGCAAAGGCTCTTGCTACCCCCATAGTGCCTTTTTTAGGCAAGGCTCAGAAGACAAACCCACCTCCATAGGTATCAGAAGGGATAAGAAACTAAGAGCAATGCTACTCAACGCCAGAAGTCTAAACCTAAAGATGCACGCACTCGAAACTCTCCTTAGCATGGAGAACATCGATATCTGTGCAGTAACAGAAACCTGGTTCAAGGCTCCCGAGAGTACCCCAGCACTACCAAGTTATACCTCATACCATGCTTTTCGGCCCCAAAACTTGGACCGACCCACAAAAGGAGGGGGAGTATCAATATTCGTCAAAGATACCCACACCTCCAGGTTGGTGGCACAGCATGAAGCATCAGACACTATCCATGTGCAACAGTGGGTAAAACTGCCTTCCAGTTTATAGCCTGCTACAGACCACCCTCCCTAACCCAGGAACCCCACTCGGCCTTTCTGAGAACACTGGAAAATATGAAGGTCTCTCCAAACACCATTATACTGGGCGACCTTCAACTACCCCAACATAGACTGGGAGCATTACTCTAGCTCCAACACCCTAGCCCAAAGGTTCCTAGAATTTACAAACTCAAATGCTATGGAACAACTTGTTACCACTCCCACAAGAGGGGAAAACATACTGGACCTGATCACCAACATGGGGGACTCTATGCTCCAGACCAGAAGTGTATCCCTCACTGGTAAGATCAGACCATAAACTAATCTCACTGGATATTCACATTCCGACCCCACCCCCTGCCTAGAAAATCACAGTGAAAAACTTCTCTAAAGCAAATTTCACACGCCTCAAAACAGAGGTGGAATCCTTCAAAGCCCCCGGGCCTGTGGAAAATACGGCCCAGACCGCAGAATCCTTTATAAACGCATTCTATGAACACCTTCAGGAATGCATGGATCATGCGATCCCAAATAAAACCAAGACCCAATCCTCCAAAGGCAGATGTCCTGTCTGGTGGACCCCAGCCATAAACAAACTATACAATAGAAGGAGGAAGCTACTAAATGATAGGGCAAAATTTCAAAAAGGAAAGGCATCTCTGATGAGTACTGGCAAAAAACTACGGGCACTCAAAATCGTCTAATGCCAGCTTCGAGAGAAAAATTGCACAGGACACTAAGGATAATCACAAGGCTTTCTTTAGTTATGTTAGGAACCTGGGTGGTAATCAGAATTAGTCCAAAATAACAAAAAATACATCGAACCCACAGACATTGCCAACATCCTAGCTGACAGGTTCAGTGGAAACCCTCCCCCCCTCCCCACCAAAAAGGGCAAAAATCTATCCCAGCAGAGTGCTGCCCCCCTGGCATCTCAGATGTTCAGGTAAGAGCCGCCCTCCCCAAAGCAAAAAACACAGCATCAATGGGACCAGACGGTGTCCCGGGCTGCATCCTACATGAACTCCAAGAAGAGGTAAACCCAAACATAAAACTACTGTTCAATCTCAGCCTTACTACAGGATATGTACCCAAAGAGTGGTGTACAGCAACTGTGGTCCCTCTCCACAAAGGTGGTGCCTCAACTGATCCAGTAAACCATCGTCCCATAAGCCTGACTAGCTTGGTCTGTAAAGCTATGGAAAGGATCATCATGGACCTCATAAAATAAAGATATTGGGGACCTACAGACACTGGATCCTACCCAGTTTGGCTTTGTTAGGGGCAGATCCTGCCTCTTAAACCTGGTTGATACAGTCACCAAGGCTATTGACGAGGGGAAGGTGGTCCACACAGCCTACCTGGACCTCGCAAAAGCCTTCGATACAATACCCCACTAGGGCATTATAGATAAGCTCACCAGCTTAAATATAAACCCCTAATGCTGCAAACTGGCTCAAAGACAGAACCCACATGGTTAGAAATGCTGAATCCATGTCAGACTCCAAACCAGTTACAAGTGGCGTTCCACAAGGCTCAGTCCTGGGACCTCTCTCCGTTCGGTATACATTTCTCGGAGGTACAGGCCAACACGGAAGGACTGTGGCTGACCAAGTTCGCAGAGGACTGCAAACTGGGTGCCATAATAGACTCTCCAGCCGTCACAAGCATCCTCCAAAAGGGACTCATAGAAACAGACAACTGGTGCCAGAGCCATGGCCTCAAGCTAAACGCCAAAAAGTGTATAGTCATCCCCTTTGGCAAAAACAAAGTGCCCACAAATTACCACATAGGTGGCAATCCATTAAGTACAGAAGAAGTAATTAGGGACCCAAGTTGATAGCAATCTCTCATTTGACAACCACGTGGCCAAAGTGGTTAGAAAAACATTTTATATAGCCCACATAATCATGAAGGGATTCACATCTAGATCAGGGGACGTCATCGTGCCTCTTTACTCATCCCTCATCAGGCCCACAATTGAGTATAATGCCCCTTTTGGGATGTACCTTACCAGACAACTGCAGCAACTGGAAAGACCCCAAAAGTACCTCACCAAGAGGATCAAAGGGCTCAAACAGATGCCATATGCTGCCCGGTTAAAGAAACTCCAGCTTTACTCAATAGCATACCGCCTGTTCAGAGGCGATCTGTGCCTGATGTATAAAGCCATGTCCAACCTGGAATTAATGGACATGCGGCACCTCAGAAAATCCAAATCCCATCGAGCTACATGCTCGAGAGACTTGAACCTCAACACTGAAATAAATAGGACATGCTGGAGGGACAGATTCATAACCCAGAGGCTCCCTTCACTCTGGAATAAAATCCCAGTCCAGGTTAGGCAGAGTCCCTCATTGACTCTCTTCAAGAGGAATCTTGATGAGTGGATGGGAGATCGTAGGTTTACCCCGGGTATCACTTCTGTGTCACTGTTAGACAGAGGCACAGTATACTAACCTCAAAAAAGGGCATAGCAAAATTAATTTAAAATTAGTGGCGAAAGCCAAACACATTCTGGCTAAGCTTATAAATGCCCTAGGGCAGCTAGCCTAGTATGAACCTATGAACCTATGTTGAAACCTGTTATTTTGAAGACAGACACTGTTCTAAGACGGACAAGATTTTTTGAATCCCTGTATCAATACTTTTAACAGTGATCCCTTAATGTCTGTTCCTTACTTAGATGAATACCTAACCAGACAAGGAATAGACTTTTTAAAATAAATTTTCTCTACTGGCTGCCTTTACTTCTAACCAGATAAACTTAATCTTAGAGAACAATGCTTTCATATCTAAATCAGCACACAAATAAATCCAAACCAGCCCAGAAGCTGAAAATGTTGAAACACAGGTGGCCAGCAGAAAGGTAGCTGGAATAAAGAAGCTGAACCACGACAAAGTAAAATCTTTTTAATACAAAATAGTGAGCGCTTTCGCAATAGTAACTACTGCTTCATCAGACAGTTCATTCCAACAGCAAAGTACAGTTTTGTACCTACCATAAATGTAGATGTCCGATAGATATGCAACTGCAGTCCTTACATATGGGTTGTCCTGCTTCAGGCAGCGCTTCGGTCGGCCGGATTCCAAAGTCTGGGTCCGGCGTCGGCTGATGTCGCCTCCTCCCCGACGTCAGAGCGGCTGGGGTATAAAGGCATCCGCCGACACCATCTTCTTCAGTGTTTCTTGCCCCAGATGCCAGGTGCCCTCCAAGGAAGGCTAAATTTTGTTAATGGATAAGCAAAAATTTCAAGACATGCACAACAGTAATAAACAGATACACCATGACAGATATCCCCAGCTAAATAGGAGAGGGGGAAGGACCCTAGGGAACAAACAGAGGGGTAGGAGGGAGGGAAAACCTGACTGCAGTTGCATATCTATCGGACATCTACATTTATGGTAGGTACAAAACTGTACTATGTCCTTCAAGACTGCAACTGCAGTCCTTACATATGGGTTGAATACCATAGCCAAGCTGGGGATGGTGGGATCTAAACAAGGGATGGTGTAGCTAAAAGACCCTGCAGGACTGCAGAAGCAAAGCCTGCTCGGGACCTGGAATATAAAGGCAGGTTGTAGTGTTGGATAAATGTATGCACGGAGCTCCATGTAGCAGCCTCTAGAATGTCCTTTGTAGCCACCCCTCTTAGAAAGGCTGTGGATGTGGCTATAGCTCTGGTTGAGTGTGGTCTTATATTGGCTGGCACACTTTCCATGGAAGGAGTAACAGAATCTGATGCAGAGTCCAATCCATTTCAAAATTGTTTGTTTGGAGACTGCCTTTCCTTGCACTCTGGCAGCATAGGCTACAAATAGTTGGTCAGACTTCCTGGCGGTCTTTGTTCTGTCCAAGTAGTAGCGTAATTGTCTGTGTATGTCTAAAGTATGCAGCAGCTTTTCCCCTTTATTTTGAGGTTTGGGAAAGAAGGTAGGCAGGTGAATTGCTTGATTTAGAGACACCCTGGATATCACCTTTGGCATGAATGAAGGATTGGTCCTTAGAGAAACTCTGTCCTGATGGAAAATGAGAAAGGGAGGTACTGCCATGAGGGCCTGTATCTCCGAGACTCTTCTTGCTGAGGTAACTGCCAAGAGGAAGGCTGATTTCCAGGAGAGGAATTGCATTTCTGAAGATGCTGCTGGTTCAAAAGGAGGAAGAGTTAATTTTTCCAAGACGTAGTTGAGGTCCCATGCAGGAACTGGTGGTTTTCTGGGAGGCTTGATATTCTTTATCCCTCTTAGGAACTGTCTTAGCAAGGGATGTGAAAACACAGGTGGATCACAGTTGAAGTTTGCTGAGATTGCTGAAGCGTGTATTTTAATGGATGAATATGAGAGGCCCTTAAGAAACATTTCTGCCAAGTATTCTAATATCTGAGGTATGCTCATCACTGATGCATCCTGTCCCTTTTTGGCATTCCAGATGATGAATCTCTTCCATTTGGCCGCATAGGTTTTTCTGGTGGAAGGTCTGCATGCTTCCAGCAAGATTTCCTGAACTTTTTCGGAGAGGGTGTCATGGGACAAAGTCATGGAACCCTCCAAGCTGCCAGTTGTAATGTTTGCAGGTTTTGATGAACAGTCCTGTAATTGTGTTGTGTTAGGAGCAGAGGCCATTGGGGCAAGGGCCACGGTTTGGAGTGAGTTATGCTCAGTAGCAAGGGATACCAATGCTGCCTCGGCCAGACTGGAGCAATCAGTATTCCTTTTGGTTGCTCTGCTTTGATCTTCAGTAACACCTTGGTCATTAATGGTAGAGGAGGGAATGCATAGATTTTCAGGGCATTCCAGCTGAAGGAGAGGGCATCCGTTCTCCAGGGTAGAGGATGGTGAGTCCTTGAGCAGAACTTGTCCAGGTGGTGATTTAGATGAGAAGCAAATAGATCTGTGTCTGGTATTCCCCATGCAGTTATTTGTGAGAAAATGTGTGGATGCAGCATCCATTCGTGTGGATCCATGAAATTTCTGCTCATCCTGTCTGCCAGTACATTGTCCTTGCCCGGAACAAACTGGGAGTGCAAAAGGATGTTCAGTTTCAGGGATTTTTCCCAAAGAGCCATTGTTAGTCTGCAGAGGGGATACGAGTGAGTGCCTCCTTGTTTGTTTATATACCACATGACAGTGGTGTTGTCTGTCCTTATTAGCAGATGGCCTTGTTGAAGAGATTTTCCAAAGGCTTCTATGGCATGCATCACTGCCAGCATCTCTTTTTGATTTATGTGCCGAGGCATTTCCTTGGGAGTCCATTGGCCTTGAATGCATCTGTCCTCCATGTGCGCCCCCCATCCATGATCTGAGGCGTCTGTTGTAATGGTTTGACTTGCTTGAACTTTGTTGAAGGACATGCCTTGGTTTAAATGGCTTGCTGGAGCCCACCACAAAAATTCCCTTTGCAGGCATGGAATGAGTGGTATTAAATCTTCCAGGTTAAGGCTGTGTTGAGACCATAAGCTTTTTAGATACCATTGTAGCTTCCTCATGTGTAATCTTGCCAGGGGGATCAGAAGGATGCAAGATGCCATGAAACCCAGGGCCTGCAGGATCTTCCTTGAGGTCAGCTGGGTATGTTTTGCTAGGCTTTTGAAGTAATCTGGTAAATGCTGTTGTTTCTCCTCTGCGAGAAAAGCCATTTGTGATTGTGTGTCCAGTTTTGCTCCTAGAAAAATAATCTTTTGGATAATAGCCTTGATTTTTGAATGTTGACTGTGTATCCCAAAGCCTGTAGCAACCGAATGACATAGTCCAAGTTTTTATCAATATTTATTTGCTGTCTGCTTGTATGAGGCAGTCGTCCAGGTAAGGGTATATTTGAATCCCCTGGAGTCTGCAATGTGCAACTACTGATGCCAGGCATTTCGTGAATACTCTGGGCGCAGTAGATAAGCCAAACGGCAATGCTGAGAATTGATAATGCTCTGTTCCTGCAAGAAATCTGAGGTATCTTCTGCAGCTGTGTCTGATTGGGACATGCAGGTATGCCTCCTTGAGGTCCAGAGTAACCAGCCAAGACCCCTTGCCCAGCATGGGAAGGAGTTGCTGTAACATCAGCATTTTGAATTTTGGCACAATGAGAAAGGTGTTTAGAATAGACAAGTCCAGTATAGGCCTCCATTGCTTTTCTTTTCTTGGAACAAGGAACATTCTTGAATAGAATCCCTGGCCTTGTTCCTGTGGAGGTACTTTTTCTATAGCTTTTATTTGTAACAGCTTTGCAACTTGTAAGAGAGCCTCTGCCCTTTGATTTTGTGGCAGGTTTGGCATGCCTTGTCTCGTTGGTAAGGTGTGGAAGTGGAACCTGTAACCTTTGTCTAATATGTCCAGAATCCATTTGTCCTTGGTTAAAATGTGCCAGTTCTTTGAGAATAAGGATAATTTTCCGCCTAGAGGAGCTTCTCTTTAAGCCTTGGTAGGCGGATTGATAGTCAAGTCATTGTGATTGTCCCTGTGGTGCAGGCGAACTCCCTGCTCCACTTCTTTGATTTGGTGGTTGCCATTGGCGGCCCCTGTAGGAGCCTTGGTATTGCCCTCTACCTTGAGCACGCCTGTTCTTTCCCCTTTGAAACTTGTCCGAGTCGGGAAAGGACCAATTCTTAGAAGGCCAATTCCTACTGAATCTGGGAGGTTGAACCTGGAAGAAATCCTTAACAGTCTGTACTGATTTTGCCTTTTCTTTAATAGACTTCAGCACATCCTGTGCATTAGCACCAAAAAGCTTCTGTTTTTCCAGAGGTGCGTCCAGGAGCTTAACTTTAACATGGTCTGGCAGTGGCTGTTCTTTCAACCAAGCATGTCTACGTATAACGGCCCCTGTCATGGCTGCCCTACATGAAGCTTCCAATGCATCATAAAGTACAATTTTGTACCTACCATAAATGTAGATGTCCGAACTGGATAGCATCTGCAGTCATAACAACTGGGTTGTCCTGTGGTCAGGCAGCCCTTCAGTCGGCCGGATTCCAAAGTCCGGGTCCGGCTTCGGCTGATGTCGCACTTCACCCGACGTCATCTCTGTTGGTCTTCGGGTATAAAGGCATCAGCCGACGCCATTTTCCTCAGTGTTTCTTGCCCCAGATGCCAGTAGCCCTCTTGAAGGCTAAAATTTAGATAAATGCCAATGTTTCCAAAAAGATAGAGGTAAACACAAAAATAAGCATGTATGCACATATATACAAACAAATACACCATAAAAGACTCCCCCCCCCACCAGCTAGCTATTAGGAGGGTAAACACCCTTGGAGTACCACAGAGGGGAAGGAGGGAGGGTAATCCTGACTGCAGATGCTATCCAGTTCGGACATCTACATTTATGGTAGGTACAAAACTGTACTATGTCCTTCATGGATGCATCTGCAGTCATAACAACTGGGTAGAATACCATAGCCAACAAGGGGAGGAGGATAAAACTAGATTATGGTGTGTTTAGGATCCCTTGCAGTACAGCAGTGGCAAACCCTGCTCGGGATCTGGAATATAGAGGCAAGTTATAATGCTTGGCAAATGTATGCATGGAGGTCCAAGTAGCCGCCTCAATAATGTCTTTGGTTGCCACTCCTCGTAAGAAGGCTGTGGTAGTGGCTGTTGCCCTTGTAGAATGAGGTCTTATGTTCTGTGGAATTGGTTTTCCATGGAAGGAGTAACAGAATCGTATGCAATTTCCTATCCATTTGGAGATTGTCTGTTTGGAAATAGCTTTTCCTTCCCTTCCTGTTGCATAGGCTACAAAAGTTGGTCAGTCTTTCTGCTACTTTTGTTCTGTCCAAGTAGTAGCGTAGCTGTCTATGTACATCCAAGGTATGCAATATTCTTTCCCTCTGTTTTGTGGGTTGGGAAAGAAGGTAGGTAGGTGGATTGCCTGGTTTAAAGACACTCTGGATACCACCTTAGGCATAAATGTAGGATTAGTCCTCATGGACACTCTATCTTGGTGGAAGATTAGGAAGGGTTGCACTGCCATTAAGGCCTGTAGTTCTGAAACCCTCCTTGCTGAAGTAATTGCCAGTAGGAAAGCAGTTTTCCATGACAGGTGTTGTAGGTCTGCTGTTGCTGCTGGTTCAAAGGGTGATAGTGTCAATTTTTCTAGCACAAAGTTTAAGTCCCAAGCTGGTAATGGTGGTTTCCTTGGAGGTTTTACATTCTTGATTCCTCTGTGGAACTGCCTGAGCAAAGGGTGAGAAAAAACAGGTGGATCAAAGCTGTATTCTGCTGAAATAGCTGATGCATGTATCTTGATGGAGGAGTAGGACAGGCCTGAATGAAGAAGTTCGGCTAGGTACTCCAGAATGTTAGGCATATCTATGTTTGACACATCTTTTCCTCTTTCAGTACTCCAAATGACAAACCTTTTCCATTTTCCAGCATAGTTTCTTCTTGTTGAAGGTCTGCGTGCTTCAAGAATAATGTCTCTAACTCTTTGGGAAAGTTCTGGATTAGCTGCTGCTATGTGATGTTCCATGCAGTCAGTTGCAACGTTTTTAGGTTTGGATGTATGATGCTGTAGTTGTTCTGAGTTAACATCAAAGGCATCAGGGGGATTGGCCACATATTGTTCCGAGACATGCTCCTCAGCAGTGGGTACCAGTGTTGTCTTGGCCAGTTTGGAGCTATCAGTATTATCCTTGGACGTTCTTCCTTGATTTTTAGTAATACCTTGTGTATCAAGGGAAGAGGTGGGAATGCATATGCTGTTAGGCCTTTCCAGCTGAAGGAGAGCGAGTCCACTTTCCATGCTAGTGGGTGGAATGTCCTTGTGCAGAATTTTGAGCTGGTGATTGGTAGGTGATGCAAATAGATCTATCTGAGGCATTCCCCATTTCTTTGAGATGGTCTTGAAGATGTCCGGGTGCAGCATCCATTCGTGGGCATCCGATGTGGTTCTGCTTAATATGTCTGCTAGAGTATTCTCTTTTTCCCGGTACAAATATTGCCTGTAACTGGATGTTGTAGCTGAGTGCTAGGGTCCACAGCTCCAAAGTCATTCTGCATAGGGGTATGAATGAGTGCCTCCCTGTTTGTTGATGTACCACATGACTGTGGTGTTGTCTGTCCTTATCATCAACTGGCCCTCTTTGAGAAATGGTCTGAACTTTTGGATTGCCAGTTTTACTGCCAGCATTTCTTTTAGGTTGATGTGCAGGTGAAGTTGATCCTGTGTCCACAATCCTTGCACGCATTTGTCCAGCATGTGGGCCCCCATCCTAGGTCTGAAGCGTCTGTTGTGATGGTCTGGCTTGCTTGACATCTGCGAAAGGGTAGCCCTGGGTTTGACTGGCATGCCTGAGCCCACCATAGGAACTCCTGTTTTAAGCATGGAATTAGTGGGATTTCTGTTTCTAGGCTGTGTCTGTGTTGGGACCATAAATTCTTTAGGTACCACTATAGTTTTCTCATATGTAGTCTGGCAAGTGGAACCAAGATTATGCATGATGCCATGAAGCCCAAGGCCTGCAGTACTTTTCTTGCTGTTAACTTGTTCAGTTTTGTTAGTGCCAAGAAGTAAAGAGGGAGTTCTTTTTGTTTTTCTGTAGTTAGGAATGCCATCTGTTTTACTGTGTCCAATTCAGCCCAAGAATGTCCTTGTTTGGGATGGTATCAGCCTTGACTTTTGTAGATTGACTGTGTACCCCAGTGCTTGCAGCAAGTAAATGACCCTTTGTAAATCTGTTGTCAGCTTGCTTTTTTTGTCCCCTTGTAGCAGGCAGTCGTCTAGGTATGGGTAAATTTGAATTCCCTGTAGTCTGCAATGGGCGATTACTGATGCCAGGCATTTTGTGAATACTCTGGGCGCAGTAGATAAGCCAAAGGGCAATGCTGAGAATTGATAGTGCTCTGATCCTGCAAGAAATCTGAGGTATCTTCTGCAGATTGGTCGAATGGGGACGTGCAGGTATGCCTCCTTGAGATCTAGAGTTACCAGCCAACACTCCTTGCCCAGCATGGGAAGAAGTTGCTGTAGGGTCAGCATTTTGAATTTTGGGACAATGATGTATGTATTTAACTCATTCACTCCGGAGCAGCAAAGGAAAAGCTGCCTGCTTCATTCCACCATAGGAACAACAGTACAGCCTGAGCTCATTTTCAGAAAATCCATTTGTAAAACCATACAGAAAACAAATGTTCATAACTCTTTAACTATAAGAGCTAGACTAAACATGTAAACGCGAAAGTTGTTCAGCAGAGACTGACCTTTCCAACAGTGTAAATGTTGATAGTGTATATCAAAGTCATTATTAAATATTTGGCAAGGAATGCTGATATTGTGCATATTTTTTACCTTTTTGGAAAAACAAAGCATAATATCTTGGTCAATGTACCATGCAGACCCATACAATTTGAATGTAATTTGTTAGTATGAATGTCAGCTTTAAAATGATACCTTAACCATTACTGTGTGATGTTCCTTTCTTGAGATATTCACAGAAATATGATTAATATATTATTTTTCATAATTGATAAATAAACAAAGCATAATATCTCATCACCTGTAACAGACAGAGCCTACATATCAGTGTAGAAGTTGTGCATCTGAATGTCAACTTCAAAATGATGCATCATTTGTGTGATCACCATGCTCCTTACAAAGATATGGGCATAATAATGAAAAGTATTGTAAATGTATAATTTTCATAATTGTACAAGACTAAACAAACTGTGATATCTGTACATGTGTAGATTGCACAGACATAGTTGTTTTACCATGTTGTAAGGCGTAACACTGTCTTCAAAATTATGTATTACTTGGCACACTGATATGCTCCTTGCAAAGTTATTTACCAAAATATGAAAAAATCATAATTTCCATAACCTAATTCCAAACAAACTTTGATATCTGCCTATGAGTACAACATACAGGCACCATTCTTTTACCATGTTAGAACTATCAGTACTGTCTTCAAAATGAGGTATTACTTAGCACATTCAGATGCTCTCTTGCAAAGTTATTTACCAAAATATGAAAAAAATCATAATTTCCATAACCTAAGTCCGAAACAAACATTGATGTCTGCACATGTGTACAACATAAAGGCCCAATTCTTTTACCGTGTTAGAACTATAAATAATCTTTTCAAAATGACGTATTACTTAGCACATTCAGATGCTCCCTTGCAGAGTTATTTAGCAAAATATGAAAAAAATCATAATTTCCATAACCTAAGTCCGAAACAAACTTTGAAATCTGCACATGTGTCAAACATACAGGCACAATTATTTTACCATGTTAGAACCAGCAATACTGTCTTCAAATGAGATATTACTTGGCACACTGATATGCTCCCTTGCAAAGTTATTTACCAAAAGATGAAAAAATCATAATTTCCATAACCTAATTCCAAACAAACTTTGATATCTGCCTATGAGTACAACATACAGGCACCATTCTTTTACCATGTTAGAACTATCAGTACTGTCTTCAAAATGAGGTATTACTTAGCACATTCAGATGCTCCTTGCAAAGTTATTTAGCAAAATATGAAAAATATCATAATTTCCATAACCTAAGTCCAAACAAATTTTGAAATCTGCGTGTCAAACATACAGGCACAATTATTTTACCATGTTAGAACCAGCAATACTGTCTTCAAAATGAGATATTACTTGGCACATTCAGATGCTCCCTTTCAAAGTTATTTACCAAAGATGAAAAAATCATAATTTCCATAAGAGTCGTTTGCCAAGCTCAGAGAAATGAATTTTACACAACAGATTTCATAATAGTGTTTTACTTACTATACTGGTCTGACTTGATCATGGGTGTTTTTCATTCTTCTCACAAGCTGCATGTTAACAATCTTGCATGGCTCTCCTCATGCCATTGTGGAGGTTTGTCAAGAACAACAATGCCCTCCTCAGTTAGGTGAATGCCATCCATTCTGAACAGGTGAACGAGACGTGCCAGTGGAATATGATCGGCATCATAATAGTCATCCTCACTCTGGTTTGCCTTACGTTGTGATGTTGGGTGAATGCAAAGCTGAAATACACAATGGTATAGAACACTATAATGTTACTCACCTGCACAGAGGCAGCTGCAAAGCAACACAACATGCAGTATGTAGTGATAGTTTGAGACATTCAACTGTTTCACCATATGTGGTTCAGTTACATTAATTCACAAAGATATGAACTACATTAATAAAATGGATACTTGCATCTGTATGTTACTCGTGAAAGACAGACATACAGATACATAGTGGTATATCTTTTTAGAATGAAGATCTGTAAATCAGGTCAGGTAGGTATAGTTATTGGTATCACTGTATCCTAAACACCTTAGGACAAGACACTTCTTCCTAACAGTACAACATGTTTTAGCTGTGGAAACTAATATTTATGTGAGGAATCTAAACTCATACAAAAACCCAATCTGGCTTGTGCATTCATCAATGTGATAATGAGTTGTACTTATGTGAATAACAGTGACAGGTCCTGATAGTTTTACTTGAAAAGTGATAATGACTCCGTGCTATATTGTAACTGACTTATTGCTAAGGTGATAATGACCTGCCTTTTATTACTGCAAAGTTATGCATGCTCAGACACAAGTGATAATTGCTGCACATAACCTGTTGAGTAGGGATTCATTATATTGTACCTTGTGCAGCTGTTATGTAAAACAGACTCATTATTATTGTTAAGAAGAAGACCTGAGTAATTCAGTAAAATAATATAACACTTAGCCCTTCCTCCCACCTAAGTTGCACAAATTACTGACAAAGGCCAGAAAAATTCCCAAAATAGAAAATAGCTCCATGCTGGTAGTAGTCAGCAAGTAATAACCTTTATCTCACTCAGACAACTATGGAGTATAATCAGAAATGCAATAAGCCTAGACAAAATCTCAACCTGTAAGTAATAAGAAATACAGCTAATAGCCATTCATATAGTTCGGTAAGAGAAACACATAGCTATCATATTCCTATCATGATACAAGCTATTTACAAAAAATAAATCTTTATAGTATATATATATATATATATATATATATATATATATATATATATATATATATATATATATATATATATATAAAATTAATGATGGAACCACAATGCGGACTAAGTTGTACTAAAAGGAACTAATGAGTGAGTCTGTTTACCAGCAGGCCTGTCAACGGTGGGATCCCACAAGGTCAGTGGTGGGCCCTTAGTTAGCATATAGTTCTCGAAGTGCAAGCCAAAATGGAGGGCTGTGACTACTACACTATTTTCATTCTTTTTTGTTGGCTTGTCAGCACTTGACATTATGAGTGCCAATATCTCAACAGGGAGCCATTTATTTTATTTTTTTTATTTATCATTTGTTGACCAGGAAAGTCCGACTTTCCACAGAGCCTGTTTTCAACGGAGGCCCGGGAGAAATGCTCCAGATGCATGTCTTTGGAATGTGGGAGGAAACCGAGTACCGGAGGAAACCCCGAACACAGGGAGAATATGCAAACTCCACACAGAAGGCACCCCAGCCGAGAATCGAACCGGAGAACCTCTTGCTGTGAGGTTACTTGTTATTCAAGTTTCCTGTATCTTGAGTGTTAGCTGTGGCTGCACCATTAGATCATATACTAAGTTTATTATTGCTTTAGTTAGTTGCAGAACACACACCAGTTAGTCAAAATAAGGTAGGATCATTGCCAAATAAAATAGTTTCAAAATAGCATAGGATTTATGGGTAAATGACTGTTTAGTATCACATCAAACCACAAAGAACAAAATGCTGTTAAAGCAAAGCAGTGCAACCGAACCGGCTGGCTCTGTCAAACAACCAGACTCAATGCTCTCAAAGGCCACCTTATACAATAGCTGATTTTAGTTCCACTTCTAGCCAATATGTGTTCACCAACAAACAGCAATGTAAGGCCCAGTCAAAATATCATGCCAACCAACCTTGGTTGCTAGTGCCTCTGTCAAGTAGATGCACTGGAGTGATCCTAGGGTGAATTTTCTATTTCCATCCACTCATCAAGACTTCTCTTGAGGCGGCCAGTGAGGTGCTCTGCTTGACATGTATGCGAAGTCTATTCCATAGCATGGGCAGTCTTTGGGTTATAAACCTGTCCCTCCAGCATGTTCTTTCTCCAGTTCACATGCCTGTATCACACTCCCTCATTAAAGCTTACCCCTGTACAAATTACATAGTTAATACTTCTATGAAATATTTTAGACCCACACCCCTTTAATATATCTTGTTGCTTTTCAGAAAAATTTTGGGCTGTGACAAGAAAAATGCAATTCCATTACACCTTCAGTGCAACTTGGATATCCCCTGTATAGAACTATCTCAACAACTGGGTATGTTCTCAACCCAAGTTTCTAACACAGCTGTATGACTTGGCATGAATGTTTTGATTACTCACTCAAATTACAATATGTACAGTCACAGCAAAATGCAAATAGAATGTCAGGGCCAAGTGTAGCCCTATACTCCTGCAAGCCCACTTGTCTTTGCAGTGCCACAACCGTCACTATTAATGAGTACATAAATGTGACATACACTCAGCACAGTTGTGCACAGGGCAGTATTACAAAACCACTTAACTGCTCCCTTATATCAATATTATATGATGTTAAGAAAATATTAACTCTGCATTTTGGTTACAATGTCACTATACAAACACAATCCAGCGCAAATACTTGCTGCACTCAAACTACCAACAGTGACTTAGATTTATGCTGCGTACTTCAACAGCAAACAGTGGTGAGATGTTCAACTATCCGAATACAGATGTACATAAAGTAAACTATGCATAACGATGTTTAATGCTATACTTGCAGTTCACTTAAAGAGCAGGGAAAGAATACAAAGTTTGCTACTCCACACACCCCATCTGAAGCACAACAGGCTGTATCAATGTCTACAATTTAGTGAACTCTGCATACCCGAGACAGCACCATTAACACTAACCCTGCATCACTAATAGTGCTGAAATGCTATTAACTCCGAAAAGTAGCTTTCACTTCAAATGCTACCTCTAAAAGCACCACCACTGCTTAAAAGATGAAATGTGTGAACATTTTGGACAACACTCATATTTGACAAGGTAATGACAAAGTAAAATGCCCGAAAAAATTGCAATTGTCAAAACTGATGATTTGCGTATGTCAATGGAGCACGATGCACAAAGCTATGCATTTACAGAATCACTTTGCAGATGGCTACAGAGAATAAATCAAACACTGATAAGACATGAGCACAGGCCTCCCAACGGCGGCACACGGGTGACTTCAATACAAACCAAGAATGTAAAGTAACAAATAAGTGAATACGCATAACATCAACCCCAGTTTTGAAGCAAAGAGCTGATAAAAATCTGAAGGCGTGCCTTTGAGAATATGTTACTCACCCCCACCCCAAAAAAAAAGCGTGCAGTAAACAGTGGCCAGTGCAGATTGCAGCTTCCAATTAGCACAACTGACACCATCTTTGTCAGCCCTTTGTGCTCGACAGGACCAGTTACCAAAGCTGTGTAAAGCAGTCAGTTATACTCTTCATATTAGTCATTAAAAAATCGACATTGACCAATTTTAGCACATGAGCAGTTAACTAGAAATACTATTCCTTATGTAAAGGCACAGTATTTTTTTGAAAATTGTAGTATTAAAATGAGGACACATGCTTATATGTATATACTTTCAAATGATGCAAAGGCGAGCGGCTTTTCAGACACAGCAATCTAAGTGTAGTAGCTCGCGGAAGCACTAGATACACACATTTAAAAACACAACTTCACAGACATTAACTATGGGCAATACACCTCATTCTTATTGCCACAAGAGACAATAAAGTGTCTTACTCAGCTCTTCGTTAGCACTAAAAGAGTTAAAGAGTACTGCTAGTACTAAACCTAAGAGAGCAAGAACGAGAAGATTTTGGGAAAGTCCTACAAATTACGTAGAAGACAAAACTTTAGGATCAGAACACAATCAATCCTAAGAAAGACTGAAATACAAAGAGTAACAAAGACAGTTTGCACTCGATGAATCCAAACAAGACCCCCAATATTAAAGCACAAGATGTCACCCTCACAAAACAAAATCGAATCCAGGCGACAAAGTGTAATATAATTTATTAAATTTAACCACTCTACACAAACCCTAACACACAACTATAGTTTTAACACACAATACACTAAACTGCATAGATAAAACAAGGCAGCCATTTTCTATTCCCAGAAAAAAACTTAAAGATAAGCTGCTCATCAACTGATCAGAAAAATGTTGGCATTCTTTTAAGCTGTTCCCCTTAACACAATTGAACAGGCCATTTACAATATCCATGGAAGAAAGCAAATGCGTGTTGGCAGCATTAGCTAAACAACCCGAGCGAGTTCTGTGTTTTTAAAGAATGAAATAAAAACTCAAGACTGCATAACATACCTAACTATCATAATTACATATGGGAAGGAAAAAAATTACAAACTCGGATCGAAAATAATATATCACAAAAATAAATCATACAAAATAAAAAAAACATACCTAATTCTTTCTTCACAGTATCTTACCCACTAAAATGGTCAAAATCTCGATTATCTGATTGGCTGCCACCACTACATTTAGGAAACTCTTTGCTGTAATCAAGAGCATTCCGACCCGATTTACTCAAAAAAGTCCTATTGGACCATCAGTTGACTCCACTCTAAAACCTAAGTAGAGAAGGTATCAAACAACATACAGTTACTTCTCAACTTATTTTAACAATAGCTTCAAATTAGGGCTGTAAACTTACTTGCACTGGAAGGCACTGGGGTTAACATAATGGAATTCCTATCTTCTCATGGCGTGTTAAGCACAGAGGCCATGAGAAAAAAAACTGGAGATTATGAGTTAAGGCGGACAGGTCGAGAATTGGTCTCCAACTTTTTCCTTTCTTGGAACTAGGAATAGTCTGGAGTAGAACCCCTTTCCTTGCTCTGCTGTTGGCACTCTTTCCACAGCTCTCATGTTTGCTAACTGCATTATCTGTTGTAGAGCCTCTGTTTTTTGATTTGGAGGTAGATTTGGCATTCCTCTTTTGACTGGTAAAGTGTAGAAGTGGAACCGGTAACCTTGATCTATGGTTTGTAAAATCCACTTGTCTTTTGTTATATAGTGCCAGTTCTTTGAAAATAAGGTTAATTGTCTGCCTAGAGGAGCTGCTATTTGTTCCCTGGTAGGCGGATTTAGGGTTAAGTCACTGTGGTTGAGTTGATGTAGTGGCAGAGGTTGTGTCTGTGCCTCTGTTGTTACCTTGCCACTGTCGTCCTCTGTAGGCACCTCCCCTGGATTGGTTTCTGCCTCTGGAACGTCTATTCCTGCCCCTTTGAGATCTTGTGGAGTCAGGAAAGGACCAATTTTTGGCAGGCCAGTTCCTGCTAAACCTTGGGGGTTGAACCTGCAAGAAATCTTTAACCGTTTGAACAGATTTTGCCTTTTCTTCCATTTTCTTCATAACCTGCTGGGCAGGTGTACCAAACAAACTTGTCTTATCCATAGGAGCATCAAGCAACTTAGCTTTAACATGATCCGGTAGAGCTTGCTCCTTTAGCCATGCATGCCTTCTTATCACTGTGCCAGTCATGGCTGATCTAAATGAAGCCTCCAGTGCATCATAGCCACATTTTAAGGAATGGTTACTAACCTGTTGTATGTTATTTACCATTTCTAATACATATTCCTTATCAAGAGATTCATCAGTGGTTAGCTTTTTAGTTAACTGATCAAGCATAAACTCCTGGTATTGTATCATGTGAAACTGACAATTTAAAGCTCTAGCTGAGAGAGTAGCTGAAGTGTAGACCTTTTTGCCCCATCTGTCTAATGACCTTGCTTCCCTTTCTGAAGGAATAGGGTTTTTTGCTACGGTCGCGGCTACTGCCTTGGGACCCTGGGATATAGTTTCGGGGTCTGCAAGTGGGGCCTTGTAAAGGTGGTGATGAGTGTCTGACACCCTGTAAAATCTGTCTGGTTTGGCAGGGGCTGGAGGTAAAGAATCTGGTGCGGAGCAAACATCATTGAAAGTATCATCCACCATAGAGAGAACAGGAGGTATAGCTAAGGGCCTGTGCTGTGGAAGGTGCAGAAAGGTCCTAAGTCTTTTTCTGGAGTCTGAAAAATCCTGTTGCTGCCATTGGAACTGCTCTCGCATGGCATGTAAGGTTTCCCCAAAGGAGAATTCTTCTGGTGGGGAAGCAGCTGGAATGGATTCTTCAGCATCAGAGTCTTCAAAATTGGAAAAAGGAGCCTCTGGCTGATCAGTTATGTCTGATTCATCGGCAGCCTCATCAGAGGACACTGGCTCAGGGGGCTCTGCCCTAGGTCTCTTCTCTGGGGGCTGAGAGGCCCTGTCTGGGTGAAATTGAGATCCTCTAATTAATGAAATTAAATCTTCTGCCAGAGTAAGCATTTGAGAACTAGAGGAGGGCCTGGTTGTAGGGGGTTTAACAGGCACTGTTTTAGTAGTCTTTGCTGCTTTAGCCCTGGCGAAGGCCTTAATGGACATGGCTGCTGGAGGCCTAGCAGCACCATGTGCTGGGGTAGAGACATCCAAGGGAATGGTGTCTGATAAGTCAGTGGCAACCACCGTAGTGGATAAAATTTCTGAGGCCGTTTCAAGAGTGGTAGCAGGGGCCTCAGTTGTAAAGATAGATTCAGCTGTACTTTGATCAGTTTTCTTGGTTTCGGCCGAAACCGAGACACTCGGGTTTGCTTAACCATGGTTTCGCCGAAACCGCGGACCGCGAAAGTGTCGGTCTTTATCTTTGCTTTTGGCAGATTGGGTAGTCGGAGGATCCGGCGGCATAATGTCGCAAAATCAGAACCGAAAACTGTTCAGCAAACTCCGACCGACGCCTAAGCGTTCGTCGGTTGAACGGGCACAGGCGAACAGGCTGCTACGTCGTGGGCTGGGCCTAAACAAGGCAGACAATATGAGTGGAAATCTTTGAGGTATTTGTTTCCCACAGGTTAAACAATTATTAACTTTTTCTGACATCGGCTGAGGCAAGAAAGAGTCCCCAACGGGGTACTTAGCTTTAGAAGTCTTCGAAGTAGTATTCGGTAGAAGTAATCTCTGGATCCGACCGACACTTGCGAACAGCTTCTGCTTCGGGCGCCACGCGGTAAGAAAGACTTAGGAAAATGGCGTCGGCTGATGCCTTTATACCCGAAGACCAACAGAGATGACGTCGGGTGAAGTGCGACATCAGCCGAAGCCGGACCCGGACTTTGGAATCCGGCCGACTGAAGGGCTGCCTGACGACAGGACAACCCAGTTGTTATGACTGCAGATGCATCCATGAAGGAGATCCACATTGTAGAAAATGATTGCTAACCTGCTGAGTGTTATGAACCAAGTCCTGCAATGCCTTTCTATCTATAGGCTCAGGAGAGGCTAACTTTCTGCAAATCATCCATTAAGAAATCCTGGTACTGAAACATATGAAAAAGGCAGTTAAGTGACCTCATGGCAAGGGTGGAAGAGGTATAAACTTTTTTGCCCCATCTCTCCAGGGACCTAGCTTCCCTGTCAGCGGGCAGAGGGTTTTTGGCCGAGGAAGAAGCCACTGCCTTGGGGCCCTGTGAAATAGTCTCTAAATCCACAGAGTGGGCCTTAAAGAGATGCTTATGGGTTTCAGGGACCCTGTAATATCTGTCAGGTTTGACAGGAGCAGGAAGGAGAGAATCAGCCGAAGCACTGGAGTCTGAGTATACATCATCAAGTACATCCAACATTGGAGGAATAGCTAAAGGTCTGTGTTGGGGCAGCTTAAGGAAGGTACGTAGCCTTTTCCTGGAGTCAGAGAATTCCTGACTCTGTCACTGAAAATGTTCTCTCATGGAGTGGAGAACTTCACCAAAAGAAATATCCTCTGGAGGGGAGGCAGAGGGAATAGAATCCTCAGCATCCGAATCCTCATAGGCCTGGAAGGATTCTTCCTGCGTATCTGAGTGCTCTGAATCCCCAGAGGCTTCATCTGAGGAGAGGGTGTCTGTCTGCTCAGTTCTAGGCCTTTTATCTGCAGGCGGCTGAGAACCTCTGTCCGGGTGCGGCTGAGAACCTCTGATAAGAGAGATCAAGTCTGCAGCAAGAGTCATGATCTGTCAGAAGAGGGACCCTGAGCAGTAGGCTTAGGGTGGGCCTTGGCCTGGCTGGCAGCCTTAGCACGTACAAAGGCCTTGATGGACATGGATACCGGAGGCCTTAGCTGCCCCACGTGCAGGGGTAACCTTGTCCACAGGAATGGTGTCAGGTAAATCCAGAGCTTCAGTTTCTGGAGGAAAATCAACAACCGGCACCGGTGTAATCTCGGGGACCGAAGAACGCGATAAAGCGATGTCGGCCTGGGGCGGTAGAATTGCCGCTTCCGAAAGGACCGAAATACTCGGAGGGCTTAGGAGTAGTATCGGTGGAAGACGCGGGCCGAGGATGTTGGTCCCGGTCCTTGCATTTTTTGGTAGATTGTGTTGTCGGTTGTTCCGACAGCATGATATAAGCAAAGGATTCGCCAAAAAAGTCTTTGGCAAATTCTGCCCGGCGCCTGAGTGTGCGCTTATTAAAGCAAGCACAGGCCGAGACATCGTGGTCTGGGCCCAGGCAAGGGAGGCAGTAAGAATGGAAGTCCTTATGAGGTATTTGTTTACCACAAGACAAACAATTATTAACTTTTTCAATTTTTTCTGACATCGGCTGAGGCAAGAAAAATGTTCTAACGGGTACTTAGCTTTTAGATGACTTCGGTAACTGAAACACAGGAGCTGACCGACCGGCACTTGCGAACTGCTTCTGCATCGGGCACCGCGTGGCAAGAAAGACTGAAGAAGATGGTGTCGGCGGATGCCTTTATACCCCAGCCACTCTGACGTCGGGGAGGAGGCGACATCAGCCGACGCCAGACCCAGACTTTGGAATCCAGCCGACCCAAGGGCTGCCTGAGGCAGGACAACCCATATGTAAGGACTGCAGTTGCATTCTTGAAGGACATCAGCACTTAAATACTTTAATTCATTACTAAAACAACCAATCCTACCACTCAGTTAATTCAGCACTCAGCAATCAATTAATTACTATGGTTACGTTTTACCCTAAGTTAATTGCCAAAGTCAGAAAAACTCTGTTTAAAAACCACATGCACAAAATGTAAAGACAAGAACATGTGGACAAATATAAATAAAATACATAAAAAGTCAATGAATAAATACATATGCTCATGTTCCCAATTTACTAACTACTTATGTGTATGGGTATAAGCATAAAAAAATATATAAAAAATATATATAAAAGTATAAGCAGTTATTGTGGTTAGTCTTTCGGCTTTTCCCGGTTAGGGGTCGCCACAGAGGAACCCCGGTCCGCTAATGATTGGCAGTAGATTTTCACGAACGCCGAGGTGCCAGCTCGATGTTCAACCTTCAACGAAGGCATGCCCATTTACGTATGTCTTTCGAACGCCCACCCAACCATGGGGAGGACATGCAGACTCCACACAGAAGGTACTCCCCGCACTCCAGCCGATAATCGAATGGGAGAACCTCTTGCTGTGAAGCAACAATGCTAACGCTGCACCACCACGGATGTCCACGCACTCAAAAACTTAATACATATATTATGCCTAATAAATGCACATGTTGTCCACCTAGTAAATACATATGCTTTAATACATACATCTCAACAAATGCAGGTGTTTAGTGATACCTATGCTAGAAGCAGCTCAAGAAATACTATCATATTGACCCAAAGCCCTGCATGTGTTTACGTAGTCTTCTGCTGTTAAAACAGTATTATTTTAACCTTCTAGATATTAGCACTGGCTTCAAAGGAACACTATCATTCAAACAAAAACCTCTGTGTGTTCCTAAACACAAAATCCATTTTACTTCCATATATTCAGTAGTACTGACTGTGTCCCCCATCCTACTGCTGACATTCTGAATGTGTAAAACCTGAAACAAAAATATATGGTCAGCCCCCTTATCCAATGTATGCTTAGCCAAAGCACTATACAATCGCCCTTATCTAGTGCAGTAAAGGTTCCCCAAGGTAACCTAGTTTTGCCAACATAGAAATGGAAACATGTTGTGCAGTGAGCTACATACACTACATTCTTAGTATTGCAATCAGCAAAATTCCTTAGCTCCCATAGACGCCCTAGTTTCAGGGTGCTTAAAAAAAAAAGAAAAAATTATGTACCTACCATAACGTTCCATGTTAGTTGTCTACTTCTTGCCTTCTTTCTTGCTGGTTGGGCTCTGAGCTGATCCTCGGCTCTGACTCTGCCATCTTCAAAACCTCGAGAGCTGCTTACTGGCTCGAGGCCCCTTATATCCCATGATGCCTGGCGCTAGATACCCAGATCTCGTTTGGCAAGTCTAACTGCAGACAAAATAAAGGAATCCTATCCTAGACTGCATAGATCCTACTGGAGAGACTACTGGTCAAAAAAGAATAGCCAGAGAAGACTCAGCAAGGGAAAATTCAAGAGGAACTCCACTAGGATAGGGGGATGGAAGGTGGGACGCAAGAAAAGGCGAGAAGACAACTAACATGGAACGTTATGGTAGGTACATAACTTCTTTATGTTAAGTTGTCTCTCGCCTTCATTCTTGCTGGTTGGGACAGCATCCCTAGCACCCAAGTCCTGGGTGGCTCATCGGAGCAGACTTCAGAACAGTGGAACCAAAATCAGCTCTGCTCCTGGAAACCACATCCAAGTTGTAATGAGAAATGAATGTGGATTGGCCAACGTAGCCACAGCACAAATAGATTCCATGGGCAACCTAGCCTGAAAGGCCACCGAATTGGATAAAGCTCTGGTGGAGTGACCTTTAGGTTTAACTGGCAATTTTTTTATTTCTCAGTTGATATATAAATGTGATGATAGAAGTCAACCATCTGGATAAGGTTACTTTGGAGACTGGAAGACCTTGTTTGCCAACTGCATAAGACACGAAAAGTTGGTTCGATTTTCTGACGTACTTAGTTCTATGCAAATAAAAGCGTAGTTGCCTGTGAACATCGGAATGATGCAACTTCTATTCCGCCCTGTTGGAGTGTTTAGGAAAAACCACAGGAAGGTCTATGGACTGATTCAAGTTGCTCTCTGAAGAGACCTTAGGAAGGAAGGATTACTTCTGAGAGCAACCCTGTCATCGTGGAACACGAGGTACGGAGGATGGATAGAAAGAGCCTGAAGTTCCGAAACTCTTCTGGCTGAAGTGATAGCTACCAGAAAAAGGGTTTTCCAAAATAAGAACTTCAAGGAACAAGAAGCTGCAGGTTCGAAAGGGGGCAAAATTAGAGAAGCTAAAATCAAATTTAGATCCCATGGTGGTGGAGGATCTCTCACTGGGGGCCTGAGCAAAGCAGTTCCTTTAAGAATGGCTTTGCATAGCTTATGAGACAGGATATTGTTTTCAGACAAGCCAATGTGAAAAAGTGAAATTGCAGCTAACTGAACTCTAATTGTAGTGGAAGCAGATCCAGCATGGAAGAGTTCCGCAAGAAATTCCAAAATGTGGTGTACAGGGGATGAAACGGGGTCTATACCGTTAGCCTCTGCCCAGGAAGAAAAATGTTTCCATTTACTAGCGTAAGTTTTATTAGTCATAGATATGTGTGATGACGAAATGATTTTGCGCATAGAGAGGGAGATATCTGGAAGCCAGGCTAAAGTTGGAAGTGGAGCAACCAAGCAGTGAGCTGGAGAGATCGGAGGGATTGGTGCAGCCCGCCTGATTGAGGAATCAGAAGGTCTGGAACTAGGTCCAGAGTCCAAGGCTGCTCGAGAAGATGGCAATGCAGGAACGGGAACCATATTTGTCGAGGCCAATAAGGAGCAATGAGGATCATTTTGCAGCCCAGTACAGTAGCTTTCTGCATTAGCTTCGGGATTAGGGGAAAAGGAGGGAATGCATAAAGTCGTCCCAGATGCCAATCTGCCAATTGTGGACTAGAGCTTCTCTGGGGAATGCCCGGGAAGTGAAAGGAGAGAGAAGTAATTTCTGCACTTGCTGTTGAAAAGAGTTGCAAAAAGGTCACAGCAAGATTGGCCCCATTTGCAGAAGATTTGGTCCGCAACTACCTGATTCAGAGACCACTCGTGAGGCATGAGAATTGCTCTGCTCAGCCTGTCTGCTATGACGTTGGACTTCCCAGGGATGTGCATTGCAATCAGAAACTGTTGGGAAGAGATCGCCAATTGTCACAGTCTGAGTGCTTCTCGACATAGGGGGTAGGACCTGGTTCCGCCCTGCTTGTTGATGTACCATACTACTAACATATTGTCCGTTTGAATTGCAATGGTCCCGGTAGGAAGAGAGTCCTGAAGAGCTTGCATTGCTAAGAGCAAGGCCCTCATCTCCAAGACATTTATATGCAGATGGTACTCGTGAGGTTGCCAGGTGCCTTGGACTGTTCTACCCTGATAATGCCCTCCCCACCCGATCAGGGAGACGTCCGTGCTCACCGTAGCAACTGGAGGGGGGAGTACAAATGGTCTGCCGTGGGACACTGATTTGGAGACCATCCACCACGCAAGGTGCTTCTTGCATGCTTGTGTGATCATAATCATGTAAGACATGGGAAGCTGCTGGAAGGATCATTGGGTGAAAAGCCACTGGAGAATCCTCATGTGAAAATGAGCTAGAGGGACAAGTATGATCACTGCTGCCATGAGACCCAGAGTTTGGAGGACAAACCTGGCTTGAATTCTTTTGCATGCTAATAAAATCTTTACATGTTATCCAAATACGAAAGAATACCAACTGTAGAAGCAAGATAAATGAACAGATTCTTCGATAAACACAGCTCGTACACAGGATGAAAATGATTTATTGTCACACAAAACACGAGTAAATCACTGGTTAAGCGCTTTCAACTGGAAACTCCAGTCTTCCTCAGAACGTTCAGAATGTTCTGAGGAAGACTGGAGTTTCCAAGCATCCTTACATGTTAGCCAATCACCAATATCCTGTCTGGTGGGAAGCTTGCGGACATGTCTGGTATTTAAATTTGTGTCTATAAAGGTGAGAGATTGACAGGGTGACAATGCAGACTTCGAAATTTATTGTGATACCTAGCCTGGAGCAAGTCTGGATAGTGCAGTCTCTGGCTCGCAGAAGGTGATGCCTGGTGGTAGCAGTGAGGAGCCAGTCGTCTAGATATGTAAACACCTAGAATCCTTGCCATCTCAGGTGAGCGGTAACTACTGCCATACATTTGGTGAACACCCTGGGGGCTGTGGTGAGACCAAAGGGCAGAGCTCTGAACTGATAATGGCTGCCTCCCAACCGGAAGCGAAGGAATCTTCTGGAGCGCCTGTCCATTTTGATGTGGTAGTATGCATCCTGAAGATCTAGAGAGCACATCCAATTGTTCTGACCCAGGAAGGGTAAAATTGACTGTAGCGTGACCATCTGAAACTTCGTTCTTTGTACAGACCTGTTCAGTCTGCTGAGATACTGAATGGGTCTCCAGTCCCCTGTCTTTTTTGGTACCAAAAAGAACCTTGAGTAAATTCCGGATCCTTGTTTGTCTGCTGGAACTTGCTGGATGGCTCTTTTTCTTAGCAGTTTTGAGACTTCTTGAACTGCTTGGTCCCTTAGATAGGGTGGAACGTCTGGAAGGGACTTGTTTGACCTTAAGGGGGTGCAAACAAACGGAATTCTGTAGCCTACGGATATAACAGAGTGTACCCATTTGTCTTGTGTTGTGTCTCACCAGGCTCTTGGGTACAGCGATAATCTTCCCCCGACTGCCTCCAGAGGAGGGCAGGCGGGCAACCCTTCAGGGATGCTGGAAGGGCTTCTCAGAGAAGGATTCTCTGCTGCCCTGATTTTTGCGGACCCCTTCTGCCACGAGGGCGGCATCCATTATTGTTCCCTCCTCAGCCCCTGGATGAGAGCTCACGTGTCTGGCAAGGCTCCCTGGGATTTCCGGAACCACATCTTTCCACTCTTCTGACCCTTGGGATATGGTCTGGAAGGAGTGGAAAAACAGACTCCTAGGGCAGAGAGAGTCTTGCCTTCCTGCTCACCCGTGGTAAGGGTATCCTTCACCTGTGATCCAAAGAGAGATAAACCAAAAGGGGTGCTGGTGAAAGACACTATGAAAGGTTCCGCAAAGTTACAGAGCCGCATTCAAGCATGCCTCCTTAGAACAACGCCTGTGGCTCTACCCGCACCATCGGCTGCATATGAAATGAGCCTCATGGAGGAGTTTACCACTGAATTAAGAGTCGCCAGCTGGGAGGCTGCCTTAGCCTGGGCCCCCTCAGCTGATGGATCTTGGAGGGCATCTCCAAGCTCTTTAAGGAGATCCCTCTGAAGACGGGTAAAGTGGCACAGATAATTCAGGGACCTCATAGAAAAGGTCGCTGAAGAGAACATCCGCTTCCCATACCAGTCAATCGTCCTGGACTCCTTGTTACGGGGATGGACAGATGAAGTTTCTGCCAACTCCTCCTTTGTGGCCGCCGCTACCACCATGGCATCAACGGGGACACCATTGGTCAAAAACTGTTTGTCCTGTGGTGGAGAAATGAATTTGACAGGTCTTCTGGGGGTCGGTTCCACTGTGTCTGGAGCTGACCACGCCTTCCGAGCCACCACAGACATCAGTGAGTTGAAAGAAGGAGACACCCAGGAGGTGGAAGGTAGGGATCCAAACGCGTCCAGGAATTCCTACTCATCCCCGGAGGGGCTTAGGGCAGTCCAGTTCCCCCTCTGCCTAAGCATCTCAAGGATGTCTGAGAAGGAGACATCTTCAGAGGGGGATCTTGGGGACCCTTAAGACTCCTCTAAGTCGGTATCTGATGTGACCGACTCGGGGGAGTCAACATGCTTCCTCTTGCATGGTAGCTCTTTTGAGTGAGCAGGGGAGGCCTTGGAAGAGGAGGATACACCCAAAGGGGTGTCCTAGAGCACTGGATCCCCACGCTTGGGATCCAGAAGAGGGGCAGAGGCTGATGCAGGCACCTTAGGGGGATGAGCCGATGGGGTCGATAGTGGGACTGACTCGGGGGCCAGTACACTCCATCACCTCGAAGGTGCCCCTGCCCGGATGCAGAGGGCTCCGGTTCCGAAGAAACTAGAACCCCTCCCCACACCGAGGGTGATGGCTTTGAGGCAGATGTGAGAGCAGAGCTCACCTGAGCCAAAGCCCCGAGGGGGAGAGCGGGGTCTGACAAGGGTCCGATGCCACTCATCCCCTCAGAGCTGACGAGGGAGTCTTGGCGCCCGGATCCCTCCAGGGACGGTACCATGGAAGGGATCGGAGCAGATGATGGAACCAAAGGAGTAGGTATCAGAGGCAGACAGTTCCACGACTCAAACTCCGGCTCCGAGCTCAAAGGATGAGTTAGAGGAGGAATATCTACAGACATGGATGGAGCAGACACCTGATGAGGGGAGCTGGACAACATTTTGGCTAGGGCCTGCGATTTTAGCAGCCTACTGACCACTCTTTCCAAGTCATGGTCCTAAAGTCTTGAGGACCGAGAAGAGTGGGATGAGCGATGACTACGCTCGGACTGGAGCAGAGGTGATCTTGGAGCTGAAAGTATCTACTCCAAAGAAAGAGACCTAGATCTTTTTCGACTCTCAAACGGCGCCGAAGAATGTGTCAGAGCCAACTGGCAGGGAGGAACATCGGTTCCAGCCGGAGCAGAGATGGATGATATAGTTTCACCCGACTGCTTCAAACTGGCAGCCGAAGGTTTAGGTGGCCTGGAAGATTTCACGGGCTGAGCCTTAGCCGGTGAATCTTGGGGCTTAAGCAAACCCCTCAGGATCAACTTGTTTTTGCGCTCCTACAGGACTCTTGGACTGAAAGCATGGCAAATCGAGCAAGAGTCCTGCAGGTGCACGGCGCCCAGACAATAAACATAAGTGTGACCATCTGTGAGAGACATCTTCTTGGACATTCTGAAGGAAAACTAAGGAACAAAGAAACCCAAAAGTTAAAGTAACTAACCACTAGAAAATACACACAGTTACCACAACAAAAACTTCAAGCAGGAATATATATATCTGCACTACTACAACACAAAAAACTATAGTTAACTATCACTAAATAACAAAGTGATGGAGAAAAATTTTTTTTTTTTTTTTTTTTTTTAAAAGTGGTAGAGAGTAACAGTTATCCTCTAACTTAAATGGAAAACCTTTCTGTGGTAAGGAAAGGGAGAAGGGGGGAGAGGGTAAACTCTAATTTAAACGAGTTTGAGAAAAATAACAAGGATTAGGAAGAAACTAGCTACAATACAACAGTTTATATCCAACAACTAATTCTACACTAAAAAGAGAGTTTTATGACAGAAACAACAATAATAAGTTTTATATGACCTGAGCCAGCAGACAGTACAGTTTTGTACCTACCATAAATGTAGATGTCCGATAGGTATGCATCTTCAGTCATAACATATGGGTTGTCCTGCCTCAGGCAGCCCTTCGGTCGGCTGGATTCCAAAGTCTGGGTCTGGCCTCGGCTGATGTCGCACTTTCCCCGACATCAGAGCGTCTGGGGTATAAAAGCATCAGCCGACGCCATTTTCCTCAGTTTTTCTTGCCCCAGATGCCAGGTGCCCTCTAGGAAGGCTAAATTTGGATAAATGCAGAAAAGTTCCAAACATTTGCAAAATTATATACATGTATAAACAAACAAATACACCATAATAGATTCCCCCAGCTAGCTAAAAGAGGGGTATGTACCCTAGGAATACCACAGAGGGGTAGGAGGGAGGGTAAACCTGACTGCAGATGCATACCTATCGGACATCTACATTTATGGTAGGTACAAAACTGTACTATGTCCTTCAAGGATGCATCTGCAGTCATAACATATGGGTAGAATACCATAGCCAATCTGGGGAGGAGGTACTAAGAAAGGATGGTGTAGTTAAGATCCCCTGCAGGACTGCAGTAGCAAAACCTGCTCTGTATCTGGAGTATAAAGGTAGATTGTAATGCTTGGCAAATGTATGCACGGCGCTCCAAGTAGCAGCTTCTAAAATGTCCTTGGTAGCCACCCCTCGTAGGAAGGCTGTAGTGGTGGCCGTGGCCCTTGTGGAATGAGGCCTGATGTTTTCAGGAACTGTCTTTCCATGAAAGGAGTAGCAAAATCGAATGCAATTTCCTATCCATTTTGAAACTGTCTGTTTGGAAATTGCTTTTCCTTGCATCCCAGTAGCATATGCTACAAAAAGTTGGTCAGTTTTTCTGCTAGTTTTTGTTCTGTCCAAGTAGTAGCGTAGTTGTCTGTGTATATCCAGGGTGTGCAATAGTTTTTCCCCTCTATTCTGTGGATTAGGGAAGAACGTAGGCAAGTGAATAGCTTGGTTCAAGGATACCCTAGATACCACCTTTGGCATAAAAGTAGGATTGGTTCTTAGTGAAACTCTGTCCTGATGGAAAATAAGAAATGGCTGCACTGCCATTAATGCTTGTAACTCAGATACTCTTCTTGCTGAAGTGATTGCCAGAAGGAATGCAGTTTTCCAAGACAGAAACTGTAGATCCGCCGATGCTGCTGGTTCAAAAGGAGGAAGTGTCAGTTTCTCCAGCACAAAGTTGAGATCCCAAGCAGGTAGAGGGGGTCTTCTTGGAGGCTTAATATTTTTTATCCCTCTTAGAAATTGTCTGAGGAGAGGGTGCGAGAAGATAGGTGGATCCACATTGTATTCTGCTGAAATTGCTGAAGCATGAATCTTAATGGAAGAATAGGACAGGACATTGTGGAACAATTCTGTTAAGTATTCTAGGATATGTGTTATGTTTGCCACTGTGACATCGGAGCCTTTTGATGTGCTCCAAATGAGAAATCTCTTCCATTTAGATGAGTACGTCTTCCTTGTGGAAGGCCTGTGAGCCTCCAAGATAATGTCCTTCACCCTCTGAGATAAAACAGTTTGATTGGGATTTAAGGAATTTTCCAGGCAGTTAGCTGCAATGTTTTCAAGTTGGGATGCATGGTCTTGAAATTGTTCTGCGTCAGAAGAGGCCATAGGGGGAGAGGCCATGATTTTGCCTGAGACATGCTTCTCAATAATGGATACCAGTGTTGCCTTGGCCAGTCTGGAGCTATTAGTATCACTCTTGGCTGTTCCTCCCTGATCTTCAGTAGAACCTTGTACATCAATGGGAGAGGTGGGAAGGCATATACTTTTAGGGCTTTCCAGCTGAAAGAGAGGGAGTCCACCCTCCAAACTTGTGGGTGGTATGTCCTTGAGCAGAATGTCTTCAGTTGATGGTTGAGTGGGGAGACGAACAGATCTATCTCCGGCATTCCCCATGTCTTTGCTATGAGTTGGAAGATGTCTGGGTGCAGCATCCATTTGTGTGCATCCATGGTAGTTCTGCTTAAGCTGTCCGCCAGTGCATTCTCTTTCCCTGGCACGAATTGGGACTGTAGTTGGATATTGAGATTCAGGCATAGTTCCCATAGATTCATAGCCATCCGGCATAGAGGGTAAGAGTGTGTGCCTCCCTGCTTGTTTATATACCACATGACCATGGTGTTGTCTGTCATTAGCAGGTGGCCTTGGAGGAAGGGTTTGAAGGCCTCGAGTGCATGCATCACTGCCAGCATTTCCTTTTGGTTTACGTGCATGATTAGCTGTCCTTGAGGCCATAGGCCTTGGATACATTTGCCCTCCATGTGTGCTCCCCATCCTCGGTCTGAGGCGTCCGTGGTGATAGTCTGCCTTGTTTTTGGTTTGTTGAAAGGCAGCCCTCTGTTGGACTGGCAGGCCTGAGCCCACCACAGAAATTCCTTTTGAAGGCATGGAATGATTGGTATCAAGGTTTCTAAACTGACTGTGTTGAGACCATACACTCCTTGGGTACCATTGTAATTTCCTCATATGCAGCCTATCATGCGGTATCAGAATTATGCAGGATGCCATGTAACCCAGGGCCTGCAGGATTTTCCTTGCAGTAAGTTGAGTTTGTCTTGTCAGAATCATGAAGTAATCTGGAAGTTGTTTTTTTCTTCTGTGAGAAAGGCCATTTGGGTGGTTGTGTCCAGATCTGCACCCAAAAAGGTTATCCTTTGGGATGGTAGTAGTCTTGACTTTTGGATGTTGACTGTGTATCCCAAGGCCTGTAGCAGGTGTATGGCATAGGCCAAGTTCTTTATCAAACTTCCCTTGTTGTCCGCTTGTATTAGGCAGTCGTCCAGGTATGGGTAAATTTGAATTCCCTGAAGTCTGCAATGTGCAATTACTGATGCCAGGCGTTTTGTGAATACTCTGGGCGCAGTAGATAAGCCAAAGGGCAATGCTGAGAATTGATAATGCTCTGATCCTGCAAGAAATCTGAGGTGTCTTCTGCAACTTGGTCGAATAAGGATGTGCAGGTATGCCTCCTTGAGATCTGGAGTCACCAGCCAACACTCCTTGCCCAACATGGGAAGAAGTTGCTGTAGGGTCAGCATCTTGAATTTTGGCACAATGAGAAAAAAGTGTTCAGTGCGGACAGGTCGAGAATAGGCCTCCATTGATTTTCTTTTCTTGGTACAAGGAATAGTCTGGAGTAAAATCCTTGGCCTTGTTCTGAACATGGTACCTTTTCTATAGCTTTCATCTGAAGCAAATTGTTGATCTGTCTTAAAGCCTCTGCCCTCTAATTTGGTGGAAGGTTTGGCATTCCGTTTCTTTTTAGCAAAGTGTGGAAGTGGAACCTGTATCCTTTGTCTATTATTTGCAGTGTCCATGTATCCTTGAAATATAATGCCAGTTTTTTGAGAATAAAGCCAGCTTTCCGCCCAAGGATGCTTCCAGTTGATCCCTGGTAGGCGGGATGAGAGTTAAGTCATTGAGCCTGTCCTGGTGTAGTAGTTGTTGTTGTTGCTGTTGCACTACTCCTCTGGTTGGCAGGCTGCCACTGACAGCCTCTGTAGGAGCCCTTCGATTGACCTCTGCCTCTAGGGCGCCTGTTCCTGCCTCTCTGGGCTCTGTCCGAGTCTGGAAAGGACCAATTCTTAGTAGGCCAGTTTCTGCTGAATCTCGGTGGTTGTACTTGCAGGAAATCTTTAACTGTTTGCACAGATTTTGCCTTTTCTTCAACCTTTAAGATCTCCTGAGCAGAGGAGCCAAATAAATTTGGTTTCTCCATTGGAGCATCCAGGAGTTTAGCTTTAACATGGTCTGGCAAAGATTGTTCCTTCAGCCAGGCATGCCTACGAATAACTGCCCCAGTCATAGCTGATCTAAATGAAGCCTCCAGTGCATCATAGCCACATTTTAAGAAATGATTACTAACCTGTTGTGAATTGTGCACCAAATCCTGAATGGATTTATGGTCTAGGGGTTCAGGAGAAGAAAGTTTCTTATTCAGTTCATCTAACAAATACTCTTGGTACTGTATCATATGAAATTGACAATTTAATGCCCTGACAGAAAGAGTTGCAGAAGTATATACCTTCTTTCCCCATCTCTCTAAAGCTCTAGACTCTCTTTCAGAGGGTAGAGGATTTCTAGCAGTGGCGGCCGCAACCCCTTTAGGGCCCTGGGAAATAGTTTCTGGGTCTGCAGAATGGGCTTTATACAGATGGAAATGAGAATCCGTAACCCTGTAGTATCTGTCAGGTTTGGCAGGGGCCGAAGGAAGAGTATCAGGGGCTGTACTGACATCAATGAACACATCATCAATTACATTAAGAACAGGAGGTATAGCTAAGGGCCTAAGATGAGGCAAATGCAAAAAGGTCCTTAATCTTTTTCTAGAATCAGAGAAATCCTGACCTTGCCATTGAAAATGCTCTCTCATGGAGTGTAGAGTCTCACCAAAGGAAAACTCTTCTGGAGGGGAGGCCGAAGGGATATATTCCTCAGCATCTGAATCCTCATAAGGCGAGTAAGCCTCCTCATGGTGGTCTGACAACTCAGACTCATCTGTGGAGTCATCTGAAGAGTGTGGGTCAGAGGGGTCAGTCCTGGGCCTTTTGTCCACAGGAGGGTGAGAGGCCCTGTCTGGGTGAGGTTGTGAACCCCTAATTAAGGAAATAAGGTCCTCTGCAAGGCTGAGGATCTGTGAACTAGAGGAAGGCCTGTGGGAGGTAGTTTTGGTAGGCATAGCTTTAGATAGTTTGGCAGCTTTAGCCCTAGAAAAGGCCTTAATGGACATTGAAGCAGGGGGCCTAGCTGCCCCACGTGCAGGAGTAGAAATGTCCAAAGGTATGGTGTCGGACATTTCCTGAACACTGGTTTCGGTAGGAAGTTCGGTAGCAGACTCAGCCGGGGCCTCCCAGGCCTCGGTGGTCGGATGTATGGATTCGTAAGAAGGAATCTCAGAGGATTCGGTTTCGGCCAAAACAGACACTCGCGGTAGGCCTAGCCGTGGTTTCAGCCGAAACCGCGGGCCGCGAGTGTCTGTCCTTTTCCTTCCGTTTTTTCACCATATGCGAAGACGGAGTCTCCGATGGCATTTTATAAGCAAAAGAGGCTCTAAAAAGATCCTCTGCAAACTCCGACCAACGTCTAAGAGTTCGTCGGTTGAAGGAAGCACAGGCTAAATAGGCTGATACGTCGTGGTCTGGGCCCAAGCAAGGAAGGCAGTAGGAATGGAAATCCTTATGAGGTATTTGATTCCCACAAGTTAAACAATTATTTACTTTGTCTGACATCGGCTGAGGCAAGAAAGAGTCCCCAATGGGGTACTTAGCTTTTTTCAAAGTCTTCGGTAGCTCAATTCACTGGATCTGACCGACCGGCACTTGCGAACAGCTTCTGCTTCGGGCACCGCGCGGCAAGAAAGACTGAGGAAAATGGCGTCGGCTGATGCTTTTATACCCCAGACACTCTGACGTCGGGGAAAGTGCGACATCAGCCGAGGCCAGACCCAGACTTTGGAATCCGGCCGACCGAAGGGCTGCCTGAGGCAGGACAACCAATATGTTATGACTGCAGATGCATCCTTGAAGGACATCAACCTCGCAGCAGAAGCGGCAAACTAGATTTGGGTATCTAGCGCCAGGCATAATGGAATATAGGGGGCCTCGAGGCAATAAGCAGCTCTCGAGCTTTTGAAGATGGCAGAGTGAGCTGAGGATCAGCTCTGAGCCCAACCAGCAAGAATGAAAGCGAGAAAGACAACTTAACATCCGTGATTCATCAATATAAATGCACTGTATACATTATCCACATCTATGGGTACCATTCACTTTGCTTTCCATCAGAGTAGGTATCCTTGGATAGCAAAAGCTGCTGTTTCAGATTTTTCTTATTTCTAAATGCAAAATGTGGTTGTCCACCCACCATGCTGGTAGTAGCCTCATATACTAACATATGCCACTTTTGTCGTATGATGGTTTCAAACTTATTCACATCTCTTGTATATGGTAAAACCACCAGAATGTATGGTAATACACTATTTCTGATACCTACCCTGTTACTACCTGCTCTATCAGAGTAGTAGGGCTTAGCTTTACCTTTGCTTTCTTTGTATACATTATGGTACACCTTATCAATTTCATGTTCACTATACTCGCTATTAATGAAACCTGTTCTTAGCTTAGTTAACTCATTTCTATACACTGCCTCTTAACATAGGAGATATGTTCTCATTGCCTGATCTCAGACTATATTAGGAAAAATAATAGTGTTATGCATACTGTTTCTATGTAGAAAAGATGGTCTGCAGCATTGTTTCCTATGTAATATCGTAGACTATTGGTCATTTTCTCTGTATATGATAACGTCCAGGAATTCTAAACTCATCTTAGAACAGTTCATCGTAAACTTTAAAAAGTCACTAGTAGTATTTAGGTATGCATACGGGGATTTAAGTTGTTCACCATCACCTTTCCAAAAAATAAAAATATATACGAAACACTAAGAACAGGTTTCATTAATAGGGGGTATAGTGAAAGTACAGTTGTGTACACTTACCATAAATGTAGATGTTAAGAGTGTATTCACTGTTGCAGTCATTACATTGGGGTAATCTGCTGGTAGGTTGCCCTCAGTCGGACTAAATAACAAAGTGTTGGGCCCTGCATCGGTTGCTGTCTCTTCTGCCATGACGTCAGGTCGTCAGGGGTATAAAACATGCAGCAGACGCCATTTTATTCACTTTTTCTTGCCCCAGATATCAGGTGCCCCCTCAAATAGGGAGGGGGGAAAAAAATATATATACACATATATATGTATATATATATATATATATATATATATATATATATATATATATATATATATATATATATATATATACATACATACATACGTATGTATGTATGTATGTATGTATATATATATATATATATATATATATATATATATATATATATATATATATATATATATATATATATAAAAAATTTTTCTAGAAAAAACGGGCTTACCCCAAAAGGTTTACGGAA
>NC_056750.1:709820682-709969671 GCF_019279795.1 Protopterus annectens | reverse complement strand
TTCTCCAGTGGGGCTAAAATTTTTAGAGTTTTGAGATGGCTGTGGAAGGTCTTGTAGTTGTGCTGGGACAACAGAAGAGGGACTAGAGGTAGGATCCATGGTGGGGAGTGTGTCAGGCTCCTCAGGAGCGGATACCAGTGTTGTCTTGGCCAGTCTGGAGCGATGAGAATCATTTTCGGCCTCTCTGCTCTGGCTTTTAATAGCACTTTGGGCAGCAGAGGAAGAGGCGGGAAGGCATAGACTGACTATGTTGCCCAATTGAAGGAAAGTGCGTCCACTTTCCAGGCCTGTGGATGATAGGTCCTTGAACAAAATTTTTTCAACTGGCAATTTCTGTGGGTAGCAAAGAGATCTATGTCTGGCTGTCCCCATGCCGGAGTTATCTTTGTGAAAAGTTGAGGATGCAACTTCCATTCGTGTGGATCTCTCATATTCCTGCTTAGGTTGTCTGCCAGTGTGTTTTCCTTCCCTGGCAGGAATTGTGCCTGCAGTTGAACTTGCAATTCCAGTGCTGTGTTCCATAGGGTCATGGCTTGCCTGCACAGGGGGTATGAATGAGTTCCCCCCTGTTTGTTTATGTACCACATCACTGTGGTGTTGTCTGTCCTTCTCAATAGCTGGCCTGGGTGCAGTAGGTCTTTGAAGGTCATAATAGCCTTTTGCACGGCTAGCATTTCCTTTCGGTTGATGTGGAGGTGCTTCTCTTTTCGGGTTCATTTTCCCTGAATGCACTGATCTGTCATGTGTGCTCCCCAGGCGTAGTCTGAGGCGTCTGTTGTGATGATTTGAGTTGCTTGAGGTACACAGAAAGGAAGACCTGTTTTTCTTTGGCAAGTTTGAGTCCACCACAAAAATTCCTTTTGAAGGCATGGAATGAGTGGGATAATTGTTTCCAAGCTGTGGCTGTGTTGAGACCATAAGTTTTTCAGGTACCAATGAAGTTTCCTCATATGCAGCTTTGCACATGGGATTAGTAGGATGCAAGATGCCATGAATCCCAGAGCCTGCAGGATTTTCCTTGCAGTTAGCCTGGTGTAAGCTGCCATTTTTCTGAAGTATTGAGACAGTTGCCCTTGCTTGTCTGGCATGAGGTAGGCCATCTGGGTGGTTGTATCCAAGCTGGCACCCAGGAAAATTATTGTTGAGAGGGTATTAGTTTGGATTTCTTTTTGCTGACTGTGTATCCCAGGAAGTTCAACAGTTTTATTACAAACGCCAGGTGCTGCAGTAGTATGTCCTTGCTGTCCGCTTGGATCAGGCAGTCGTCCAGATATGGGTAGATTTGTATCCCTTGTAGTTTGCAGAAGGCAATTACTGATGCCAGGCATTTCGTAAACACTCTGGGCGCAGTAGATAAGCTACAGGGCAATGCAGAGAATTGGTAATGGGTTGAACCTGCAAGAAATCTGAGGTATCTTCTGCAATCTTGTCTGATAGGGACATGCAGGTATGCCTCCTTGAGGTCCAATGTTACCAGCCAAGACTCCTTGCCCAGCATGGGAAGAAGCTGCTGTAATGTGAGCATCTTGAATTTTGGCACCTGTAGATGTGTTTAGGATGGATAGGTCTAAGATCTTTGTCTTTCCTTGGTACGAGGAATAATCTGGAATAAAATCCTTGACCTTGTTCTTTTGCAGGTACCTCTTGAATTGCTTTCATGTCTATGTGAGCTGAAACTTGTTTTGTGCCTCTGCCCTTTGATTTTGTGGCAGGTTTGGCATGCCTCTCATTTTTGGAAGGGTGTGAAAGTGGAACCTGTAGCCTCTGTCTATAATGCCCAGAATCCATTTGTCTTTTGTTACAATATACCAATTTTTTGAGATTTTCTGAGATTTAAAAAAGTTCAGTTACAGGCTTGCTGTTTCCTGAACTGTTTGTAAGTTTCTGTGAGGCCATTTTTGCTTGGGCTAAAGGAAAGTCTCTCTGTTGATCAGTGGCAGTGAATAACGTTGAGCAGCTTCCCTGCCCCCCGTAGGAGTGGTTACTGACTTAAATCTGTAGTTTTATTGTCCGTTTTAGGTCTATTCCTGCTTCTTTCCAGCCCCTGCTATCAAACACGCCTTAACGTGCTTTAGCGCAGAGTTGCCACTAGAGCAGCATCGGGCAGCGTCGGTTTAACAAGGTTAAATTTTTCTGGCTCCATAAAGTCTGTTCTTCAATTTTTCCCTTAGAACTGCCCTGTTAGGAACCTAAACAGTTTACACCTTCACTAAAAAGCGCAGCACTTGTTCCTAATTGCTTTTTCTTCTCAAAAAGCTCAGCACTTGTCTTAAAAGCATATCCCTCGTCTTATAAGCATTTTCTTTGCAGGTCAAGCACTCCTATATTATACAAAGCCCTCACTTGCAAAACCCCCCAGGAGTGCCCACTTTCCTGCTAAGCCCTCTACTTTTCTGTCTCATACCAACTCATAATTCTTTCTAGCATGTCGAAGGGTCAGATGCTGGCGTCCTCTCCTGCCCAGTTGGTGAATCTGGGAATTCTGAGGCAATGCTACAATTGCCTCATGTACACGGACAACCCTCTCCTCCTCCCACATAACACTAACACTTGCGAGAGATGCAGCTATTTAGCCAAACTGGAGGCTGAGCTCTCAGCTCAGGACTGGCAAGACCAGGCAGGAGGAGAAGGCAACTACACACACCACAATACAAGTCTCACATAACTCAACCATACCACTGAATCAAGCACAAACACACTAAGACATACTCGGAGGCTCTGAGTAAAAATTTACCTAAACAGCAAAGGCCTCCAAAGCAGACACCCAAGCAACTGCAAACTCAAGACACCACACAAACAATGCATAAAAACAAAATCAGTGTGCAAAGCAGTCACTGCCCTTAAGGCCAAACACAACACCAAACATACTTGTCATAGGTGACTCCATAGTCAGACACACTGACGTCCCACTCACCAGGCTGAACAGGGAGAAGGTCACGGTAAGCTGCCTATCGGGCGCTAGAATCCGCCACATAACACAAGCACTCAGGTCACTCCACGGCAAGTACAAGTATGACACAGTCATTGTCCATGCTGGTGTCAACGACCTGAGACGTACCTCCCTGGACTACATGAAAAGAGACAGAGGAGCTCTCTGATTATGTAGCCCAGGCAGGTATGACCCTGACCCTGAGCAGTATCCTTCCTTCACCACGAATGATGCCACAATATAGTGACAAGATGATCAGCTTTAACAATTGGCTTAATTTCTGGTGTCATTCAAAGGGGATCCAGTGTCTGTCTGCTTGGGATGACATGCTTGACAAGCCACGCTGCTTCGCAAGGGACGGCTTGCACCTGTCACCCCTGGGATTCCGGATATTGGCCAAGGCTCTTGCCACCCCCATAGTGCCTTTTTTAGGCAAGGCTCAAATTCTAAACCTACCACCCTAGAAAACAAAAACGGGAAGAAACTAAGGGTAATGCTGCTCAATGCTAGAAGTCTAAAACTCAAAATGCACGCACTCAAGGCCCTTCTCAGTATGGAGAACATAGATGTCTGTGCTGTGACTGAAACCTGGTTCAAGGCTCCTGAGAGCACCCCGGCACTATCAGGTTTTACCTCATATCATGCGTTCCGGCCCCAAAACCCGGACCATACCTCAAAAGGAGGGGGTGTATCCATATTCATCAAGGATACCCACACCTCCAGGTTGGTGGCTACACATGAAGCATCGGAAACCATCCAGGTGCAATTAACCATAGGCAAAACTGCTCTACAATTTGTAGCATGCTACAGGCCACCCTCTCAAACTCAGGAAACCCACACAGCCTTCCTGAAGACACTGGAGGGTATAAATGTATCACCAAACACCATCATATTGGGTGACTTCAACTACCCAAATATAGACTGGGAACATTACTCAAGCCCCAACTTTCTAGCCCAAAGGTTCCTGGAGTTCATAAATTCAAATGCTATGGAACTAGTCACCATCCCCACAAGAGGAGAAAATATACTAGATCTCATCATCAGAAACATGGGGACAAAATGCTCCACACCGGAAGTATATCCCTCTTTGGTGAGATCAGATCATAAACTAATCTCACTGGAAATCCACATCCCGCCCCCACCCCAAACAAAAAACACCACAGTGAAGAACTTCTCTAAAGCAAACTTCACACTACTCAAGACAGGTGTGGTATCCTTCAAGGCCCCTGAGCCAATGGAAACCACAACCCAAGCTGCAGAAGCCCTTACAAATGCCTTCTATGAACACCTTCAGGACTGCATGGATCAGGCAATCCCAAATAAAACCAAGACTCTTTCCACCAAGGGCAAACGTCCAGTCTGCTGGACCCCAGCCATAAACAAACTTTACAATAAGAGGAGAAAGCTATTACATGACAGAGCAAAATCCCAAAAAGGGAAGGCATCTTTGATCAGTACTGGCAAGAAACTACGATCCCTCATAAAATCAAAGGCCAACTTTGAGGAAAAAATTGCCATAGATTCAAAAGACAATCATAAGGCCTTCTTCAGCTATGTCAGAAACCTGGGTGGAAACTCCCAGATATGCTCAGAATTAGTCCAAAATGATACAAAAATCATTGAGCCCACAGACATTGCCAACATACTGGCAGACAGGTTCAGCGCAAACTTCACCCCCCTCTCCCCCCCAAAAGGAGAGATAACTATCCCAACAGAGTGTAGCCTCCCAGACATCTCAAATGCGCAGGTGAAAGCTGCTCTCTCTAAAGCTAAAAACACAGCATCAATGGGACCGGATGGTGTCCCCGGCTGTGTGCTACATGAACTCAATGAAGAACTAAACCCGCACATAAGGCAGCTGTTTAATCTTAGCCTTACCACAGGATATGTGCCCAAGGAGTGGCGTACGGCAACTGTGGTCCCACTCCACAAAGGTGGTGCCTCTACGGACCCTGGCAATTACCGCCCCATAAGCTTAACAAGCCTGGTCTGCAAAGCTATGGAGAGGATCTTAATGGAATTCATAAACAAGGACATAGGGGACCTGCAGACCTTGGACCCAACCCAGTTTGGCTTTGTCAAGGGCAGATCTTGCCTTTTGAACCTGGTCGACTTCTTCGAAACAGTTACCAAGGCCATTGATGAGGGAAAGGCAGTCCATACAGCCTACCTTGACCTTGCAAAAGCTTTCGACGCAATACCCCACTCGGGTATCATAGAGAAACTTACCAGCTTAAATGTAAACCCATATGTCACAAGATGGGTTGCAAACTGGCTAAAGGACAGAACCCACAGGGTTAGAGTTGCTGGAGCCATGTCAGACTCCAAGCCGGTTACAAGTGGTGTCCCACAGGGCTCAGTCCTTGGCCCCCTATTGTTCGGCATCTACTTCTCAGAAGTACAGGCAAACATAGGACTATGGCTGACAAAGTTTGCGGATGACTGCAAACTGGGTGCCATAGTGGATAGTACATCGGACACAGACATCCTTCAAAGGGGTCTCACGGAAACTGATAGCTGGTGCCAGAGCCATGGCCTGAAGTTAAATGCAAAAAAGTGTATAGTCATACCCTTCGGGAAAAACAAGGTAACCCCAAGCTACCATATAGGTGGCAATCCACTAAGCACAGAAGAGGTTATCAGGGACCTGGGTACCCAGGTTGACAGTGGCCTCTCGTTTGACACTCACGTTGCTAAAGTGGTTCGAAAGACCTTCTACATTGCCCATCTGATCATGAAGGGATTCACATCCAGATAAAGTGAGGTCATTGTTCCCCTGTACTCTTCACTTATCAGACCAATGATAGAGTACAATGCCCCATTCGGGATGTATCTCACCCGACACCTGCAGCAATTGGAGAGACCCCAAAAGTTCCTCACTAAAAGGATAAAGGGACTCCAAAACCTGTCATATACTGCCAGACTGAAGAAACTCCAACTCTATTCAGTTGCATACCATCTGCTCAGAGGTGACCTGTGCCTGACATACAAGGCCATGACCAACCCGGAATTAATGGACATGCTCCACCTCAAAAAATCCAAATCCACCAGAACCACTAGAGCAAGTGACTTAAACCTTAGCACGGATATAAATAGGACATGCTGGAGGGATAGATTTATCACCCAGAGACTCCCCATGCTGTGGAATAAAATCCCGGTCCATGTGAGGCAGAGCACCTCACTGGCTCTGTTCAAGAGAAATCTTGACCGGTGGATGGGAGATCATAGGTTTACCCCGGGAATCATCTCTGTGTCACTGCTGGACAGAGGCACAACAAATGGGCACATTATTTCTAACATAAGGGGTGGCGTAAGCCACATAACTTTGGGCTAGGCTTATAAATGCCTTAGGGCAGATAGCCTAGTATAAACCTATGATAGCCTAGTATAAACCTATGAACCTATGAACCTATAATAATGTCAATTTTCTGCCCAAAGGTGCTGCCATTAAAGCTTTGCTTGGCAGGAGTAGGGGGAAGTCATTGTGTCTGTTTTCTAAAAGACTGTGATCCATCTTCTCCACCTCTTGGGGTTGGTGCTTACCACTGTCTGGCTCTGAAGGATCCTTGAGGTTGCCCTCTGCCCCTTGGGCACCTGTATCTGCCCCTTTGATGTCTTTCTGTGGCTGGAAAGCACCAATTTTTTGAAGGCCAGTTTCTGCTGAAACGTGGAGGCTGTACCTGCAGGAAATCTTTCACCGTTTGCATTGATTTCGCTTTTTCCTCCATTTTCTTTAGCACCTCCTCAGCTTTAACACCAAACAATACATCTTTTTCAAGAGGAGCATCTAATAATTTAGCTTTGACATGAGACAAGCATGCCTACATATAACAGACCCCGTAACAGCAGCTCTACATGAGGCCTCTAAAGCATCAAAACCACACTGCAAGGTATGTTTACCCACTTGCTCTGCACCATACAACAAATCCTGCAACTCTTTTAAATCTGGTTGTTCTGGTTGTCATCTTGCTTTTCAGCTGAGATATCAAAAACTATTGATACTTTAACATATGGAACTGACAGTTTAATGCCCTCATGGTTAAAGTGGCCGAGGTGTACACCTTTTCCCCCCCACCTTTCTAAAGCTCTGGAATCTCTCTCTGAAGGTAATGGATTTTTAGCAGTAGAGGCCTTAATTCCCTTGGGACCCTGTGAAATTGTTTCTGGGTCAGCAGTATGGCTTTTATATAGGAACTGGTGAGAATCAGGAACCCGGTAATACCGGTCTGGTTTAACAGGAGCTGGTGGCAAAGAATCAGGATTAAGGCGGGCTTCTGTGTACACATCATCCAATATATCTAAAACAGGAGGGATTGCCAGAGGCCTATGCTTGGGAGCAGAAGAAATCCCGAGAGCCTTTTCTTGGAATCCAAATAATCTTGACCTTCCCAGTGAAAGTGTTCCCTCAATGTATGCAGGGTTTCCCCAAAAGAGAAGTCCTCAGGGGGGGGAGACCAAGGGAATAGACTCCTCTGCATCAGAGTCTTCGAATGGAGAATAGGCATAATCCTGGTCCTCCGATAGTTCTGAGGTAATAGAAGCTTGATCTGAGGAAGGGTAGTCTTTCTCTAATCTGGGCCTTTTGTCAGAGGGGGGATGAGAACCCCTGATGAGAGTAATCAAATCCTCAGCCATTTTAAGCATCTGTTTTTTAGGCATGGTGCCTTGAGGGGGGGGTTTGAGGAACCGGTTTTTTGGTTTTCATGGCTGCTTTAGATTTAGTGAAGGCTTTAATAAAGGAGGAAGGCCTGAAGACCCCTTGAGAAATGGTAAGCCTGTCTAAATTCTGCGTTTCCCAGCCAGGAGTGGCGTCGGGATCTGTAGTAGGAATGGGGGCAGAGGAGCCTGCGACCTCTGGTACTGAAGACACCGGTAATGCATTGTAATCGGTACTCAGGGGCTGCGTAGGCACCTCGCTGACTACCGGAAAACCAGTAGTCAGCCTTAGCGTGGTTTCAGTAGGTGGTGCGGACCTCGTATGTCGGTCCTTATCTTTGCGTTTTTTGCTCAAAACTGGAGTCAGAGTATCCGACGACATAATATAATTAAATTTTTTGCCAAAAAAGTGAAGGGTGAACTCCGCCTGACGCTTAATAGTGTGCTTATTGAATCTAGCACAAAAACGGCAGGCCGAGACGTCGTGGTCTGGGCCTAAGCAAGGTATACACAAAGAGTGGAAATCCTTATGCGGTATTTGCTTCCCACATAAAATGCAATTATTAACTTTGTCTGACATCGGTCTGAGGCAAGAAAAGTTTCCCCAATGGGGTACTTGGCTTTCAAGAAGACTTCGGCTGAAATATTTTCGTAAGTCTCAGGAGCTGGCCAACCGGCATTTGTGAACTGCTTCTGCTTCAGGCACCGCGCAGCAAGAAAGACTGAAGAAAATGGCATCAGCTGCCTCTTTTTTACCCCTGGTGCACTGACGTCAGGGAAGAAGTGACGACAACCAACGCCAGACCTAGACTTTGGAATTCGGCCGACCGAGGACCCGCCTGACGGCAGGATAACCCATCTGTTATGACTGCAGCTGTATGCACGATGAACATCTGCAGTGGCAAAGCCTGCCCTGGATTTAGAGTAAAGAGTTAAGTGATAGTGCTTGGTGAAAGTGTGCACTGAACTCCAAGTTGCAGCCTCTAAGAGGTCTTTGGTTGGTACTCCTCTGAGGAAGGCTGCTGCTCTGGCTGAATGTGGTCTAATGCCCTTAGGCACTGATTTGCCATGCTGTGAATAGCAGAAACAAATGCAATGGCCTATCCATTTTGAAATAGTTTGCTTTGAGATGGCCTTTCCTTGTGATCCTGCAGCGTATGCCACTAGAAGTTGTTCAGTCTTTCCAAAAGCTTTGGTTCTGTCCAAGTAGAAGCGTAGCTGCCTGTGAATGTCCAAAGAATGCAGAAGTCTCTCACCCTTATTCTGTGGGTTTGGATAAAAGGTAGGCAAATGAACTGTTTGATTCAGGGCCACACTGGACACTACCTTAAGCATAAATGCCTGGTTTGTCCTCAGAGAAACCCTGTCCTGATGGAAAATGATAAAAGGTTCCACAGCCATGAGTGCCTGTAACTCTGAGACTCATCTTGCAGAGGTTATTGCTAGGAGCAGAGCCGTTTTCCAGGATAAGAATTTTATATCAGCTGTAGAGGCTGGCTCAAAAGGAGGCAGTGTGAGTTTTTCCAAGACATAATTTAGGTCCCATGCAGGTATTGGTGCTCTCCTTGGAGGTCTTATGTTTTTTGCCCCTCTGAGGTACTGCCTTAGTAATGGATGAGAAAAAATAGGTGGTTCTGTATTGTAATGAGCTGAAATGGCAGAGGCATGAATCTTAATTGATGAAAAGGATAGGCCTTTGTCCATCTCAGTTAAGTATTGCAAAATCTGAGGAATATTTGGTAGAATTGTGTCCAATCCTTGTGCCTGGTTCTAAGCACAGAATCTCTTCCATTTTTCTGCACAAGATTTTCTGGTGCTAGGCCTCCTGGCCTCCAAAATAACATCAATCACTGCTTTTAGAAAGAGGTGTGTTTTGAACGGTTACATTATCCGCCACGCTGCCAGATTTAAGGTCCTGAGTTGGCTTTGCAGGATCGGACTGTTTTTTTGGGTCAATAAGTGAGGGATTTGAGTTAATGTCCAGGCTGGTCATTGAGACAAGTTTTTCAGAATTGGGTACCAGTGCTGGCATGGCCAGTCTGGCGCAATCTATCATTTTTGGCTTCTCTTGTCTGACCTTTAGGAGTACCTTGGGGAGGAGAGGCAGTGGGGGAAATGCATATACTGTTAAGTTTTTCCAGCTGAAAGATAGTGCATCTAGTTTCCATGCTTGCTTGTGATAAGTCCTTGTGCAGAATCTCTGAAGTTGGCAGTTGTGACAGTAGGCAAATGGGGATGCCTGGACATAGACCTAATTCCTGGTTATCATGCTGAAGACTTGTGGATCCAATTTCCACTTGTGGGGATCCATTAGGTTTCTGCTTAGTTCATCTGCCAGAGAATTTATCATTCCTGGCAGGTATTGTGCTTGCAGATGTACTTGGCAAGTCAATGCTGTGTCCCACAAAAAAGTCATGGCTAGTCTGCAGAGGGGGTAGGAATGTGTGCCTCCCTGCTTGTTTATGTACCACATGACTGTAGTATTGTTCGTCTTTATCAATAGTTGTCCTGGAAGAATTAGATCCTTGAAGGCCGTCAGGGCATTTTGAACAGCTAGCATCTCTTTTTGATTGGTATGTAGATGCATTTGACTTGAGGGCCATGTGCCCTGAATACTTCTTCCTGCCATATGTGCCTCCCAGGCATAATCTGATGCATCTGTTAATGTCTGCCTGGCTGTGGGTAAAGTGAAATGCTGTTCCTTGTTGTGGTGACAGGCCTTTCACCACCATCGAAACTCCTGTTGTAGGCAGGGAATGAGGGTAATTACCATTTCCAGGCTGTGGCAATGTTGAGTCCAAACACTTTTTAGATACCACTGTCGTTTCCTCATATGCAGTCTTGCATATGGAATTAGCAGAATGCAGGATGCCATGAAACCCAATGCCTGCAGAATTTTTCTTGCAGATAACTGGGTCTTTGTTGCCAACAGTTTGAAATAAGTAGTCAGTTGTCTTTGTTTGTCTGGCGGGAGATAAGCCATCTGGGCAGCTGTATTTAAGCTTGCACCCAGGAATATTATCTCTTGTGATGGTACTAGTTTTGATTTCTTTTCATTTACTGTGTACCCTAGGCATGTTAGTAATCTTTTTACAAACGCCAGATGCTGTAGTACAATGTCCTTGTTCTCTGCTCGAATAAGGCAGTCGTTCAAGTAAGGATGTATTTGTATTCCTCTTCATCTGCAAAATGCAATTACTGGTCCCAAGCATTTTGTGAAGACACTGGGCACAGTAGATAAGCCAAAGGGCAGTGCAGAGAATTGGTAGTGCATTGAGCCAGCTATAAATCTGAGGTATCTTCTGCATGAGTGTCTGATTGGGACATGCAGGTATGCCTCTTAGGTCTAAAGTCACAAGCCATGCCTTCTTGCCCAGCATGGGCAGAAGCTGCTGCAGAGTCAACATTTTGAATTTCGGAATATCCAGAAATGTGTTTAGAATAGTCAGGTCCAGTATTGGTCTCCAGGCATTGTGCTTTCTGGGGACCAAGAACAGTCTTGAGTAAAATCCTAGTCCCTGCTCTTGCTGTGGTACTCGCTGAATGGCCCTCATGTCCATGAGGGATGAAACTTGTTTTTGTGCCTCTGCCCATTGATTGTGTGGCAGGTGTGGCATTCTGTTTGCCCTTGGCAGGGTGTGAAAATGGAACCTGTAGCCTTGTAACACTATATTCAGGACCCATTTGTCCTGGGTGATAATGTGCCAATTTTGAGAAAAAAATGCTAGTTTTCCCCCTAAAGGAGCTGCCAGAAGTTAAGTGCTTGGTGCTGGCAAGGGAAAGTCATTGAGACCATTTCCTGAATGGCTGTGATTTATTTTCTCCGCTTTTGGAGGTAGAATCACCCCACTGTTTAGACCTGTATGAGCCCTGGGGATAAGATCAGCCTCTGGGGTGTCTGTATCGGCCTCTTTGTGGCCTGTCTGACACTGGAAAGGACCAATTCTTTGCAGGCCAGTTCCTGCTAAATCTGGGTTGAACCTGTAAGAAATCCTTGACTGTTTGAATAGATTTAGCTTTGTCCTCCATTTTCTTCAACACCTCTTCTGCTTTAACACCAAACAAGGTATCATGCTGTAATGGATCATCTAATAATTTTGCTTTAACATGATCTGGCAGATTCTGTTCCTTTAACCAAGCATGCCTCCTAATGACAGAACCTTTAACAGCGGCCCTGCAGGAGGCCTCCAAAGAATCAAAGCCATATTGCAAAGTATGCTTTCCCACTTGTTCAGCTGCATGCAATAAATCCTGCATTTCTTTTTTTCTGCACAATCAGAATTTGTCAACATTTTCTGTTAAAGTAGTGACATAAGATATTGCTGACATTTAAGCATATGACACTGACAATTTAAGGCCCTTACAGCCAAGGTAGCAGAAGTGTAAATCTCCCCTCCCCCCATCTGTCCAGGGCGATTGAATCCCTATCAGAGGGGATAGGGTTTTTTGCAGGGGCCACCTTGACCCCTTTGGGACCCTGAGATATAGTTTCTGGGTCAGCAGCAGGGTTTTTATAAAGAAATGTATGTGAATCAGGGACCCTGTAGTATCTGTCTGGCTTAATAGGAGCTGGTGGTAGAGTCAGGAGTGAGACTGGACTCCGTAAATACATAGACAATGTTTAAAACAGGAGGAATAGCAAGGGGACTGTGCCGAGGTAGTAAAAGAAAATTTGAGCCTTTTCTTAGATTCTGAGTAATCTTGGCTCTCCCAGTGGAAATGCTCCCTCATGGTATGCAGGGTCTCCCCAAGAGTAATCCTCAGGAGGAGAGGCTGAAGGGATAGATTCTTCAGCATCAGAATCCTCATAGGGAGGAAGAGAGTATCCTTGTTCAGAAGAGGAATCAGAGGAAATGGAAACCTGATCTGAAGACTCATTCTATCTCTTGCCTAGGTCTCTTATCAGGAGGGGGTTGGGAACCCCTGATCAAAGTAATTAGGTTTTCAGCCATTTAAGCATCTGTTTTTTAGGCATGGAGGCTGTCCAGGGGAATGTTGTACTTGTTTCTTTGTCTTTAGAGGTGCTTTAGTCTTTGCCTTTGAAGCTGAAGTAGTTTTCACATATAACTGTGTAGGCCTAAAAACACCCTCAGAAGCAGATGCCTGCTCAGTGGCTCCAGACCCATCTGAGGGAATGGTTTCCGAGGGTCCAATACCTTGCATTTCCAGTGGCCTAGTTGGCTCCACGTGGGAGTCCGAAGCGGCCAGTGGCTCCGAGGTAGAGGGAATCAGGGGCTGCGAAAGCACCTCACTGAGAACCGGCAACTGGCCTAGCAGAAGCCTCGTTTTGGACATCGGATGCCTGTCCTTTTCTTTGTCCTTGCACTTTTTGTAAACCCAGTAGTCGGCTGTTCTGACGGCATTATATAATTAAATCTTCTGCCAAAGTAATGAAATGCAAAATCGTACCGACACTTAGTGTGTTGGTTAAATCTAGCACAAACCAGACAACTAGCAATGTTGTGATCAGGGCCTAGGCAAGGAATACAGTAAGAATGAATATCCTTATGAGGTATTTCCTTCCCACAAGAAATACAATTAACTTTTTCTGACATTGGTCTGGAGCAAGAAAAAAAAAAAGTTTCCCCAATGGGGTACTTGGCTTTAATGAAGACTTCGGATCTGAAATTCGAACTTGAAAAACTCAGGAGTCGGCCGACCGGCACTTGCAAACTGCTTTTGCTTCGGGCACCGCACGGCAAGAAAGACTGAAGAAAATGGCTTCAGCTGCATCTTTTATACCCCTGGTGCACGGACATCAGGGAGCAACCGATGCCAGACCAGGACTTTGGAATTCAGGCCGACTGCACATAGCCTGCCAGCAGGATAACCCAATAGTAATGACTGCAACAGTGAAACACGATTAACACTCATTGTTTCCAGGCTGTGGCAATGTTGTGTCCAGACACTTTTTAGGTACCACTGAATTTTCCTCATATGCAGTCTTGCATATGGTATTAGTAAGATGCAGGATGCCATGAAGCCCAAAGCCTGCAGAATTTTTCTTGCAGATAACTGGGCCTTTGTTGCCATTTCCTTGAAACAGGTAGTCAGTTGCCTTTGTCTGGAGTGAGATAAGCCATCTGGGCAGTTGTATTTAAGCTTGCACCCAGGAATATTATCTCGAGAGGGTAGGAGTTTTGATTTATTTTTGTTGACTGTGTACCCTAGGCATGTTAAGTCTTTTCACAAACGTCAGATGCTGTAGTAGAATGTCCTTGTTCTCTGCTTGTATGAGGCAGTCGTCCAAGTAAGGATATATTTGTATTCCTCTGTCTGCAATAAGCAATTACTGGTGCCAAGTGCTTTGTGAAGACCCTGGGCGCAGAAGATAAGCCAAAGGGCAGTGCAGAGAATTGGTAATGCTTTGAGCCAGCCTTGAATGTGAGGTATCTTATCCATGACTGTCTGATTGGGACATGCAGGTATGCCTCTTAAGTCTAAAGAGGCAAGGCAAGCCAAGCCTTGCTGCCCAGCATGGGCAGAAGCTGCTATAAGGTCAACATCTTGAATTTTGGTATATCCAGGAAAGTGTTTAGAATAGATAGGTCCAGTATTGGTCTCCATGCTTTTGTCCTTTCTGGGTACCAAGAACAGTCTTGAGTAAAATCCTTGTCCCTGCTCTTGTTGTGGCACTTGAATAGCCCTCATGTCCATGAGAGCTGCGACTTGTTTTTGAGCCTCCGCCCATTGATTTTTTGGCATTTCTGGCCAACCGTTTGCCCTTGGCAGAGTATGGAAGTGAAACTTGTAGCCATGTGACACTGTCTAGAACCCATTTGTCCTGGGTTATAATGTGCCAATTTTGAGAAAAAAGTGCTAGTTTTCCCCCTAAGGGTGCTGCCAGAAGATAAGGGCTTGGTGTAGGCAGGGGGAGGTCATTGAGACTGTTTTCCTATATGGTTGTGATTTGTCTTCTCCACTTTTGGAGGTAGAAGCACCCCATTGCTTAGACCTGTAGGAACCCTGCAGCTGTGATCTGCCCCTTTGAGGTCTGAGACTGGAAAGGACCAATTATTTGTAGGCCAGTGTCTGCTAAATCTAGGTGGCTGTACCTGTAAGAAATCCTTGACTGTTTGCAGAGATTTAGATTTGTCCTCCATTTTCTTTAACACTTCTGCTTTAACACCAAACAAGGTATCATTTTGTAATGGAGCATCTAATAATTTTGCTTCAACATAATCAGGCAGATTTTGTTCTTTTAACCAAGCATGCTTCCTAATGACCGAACCCGTAACAGCGGCTCTGCAAGAGGCCTCCAGAGAATCAAAACCACATTGCAAAGTATGCTTTCCAACTTGTTCAGCTGCATGCAATAAATTCTGCATTTCTTTGTTTTCTGCACATTCAGAATTTACCATAATTATCTGTTTAAGCAGTGTCATGATATATTGCTGATATTTGAGCACAGGAAACTGACAATTTAAGGCCCTTATAACTAAGATAGCATATGCGTAAAATCTTTTTTCCCCCATCTATCCAGTGCCCTAGAATCCCTGGGGGTAGGGTTTTTTGCAGTGGAAGCCTTAAGCCCTTTGGGACCCTGAGAAATAGTTTATGGGTCTGCAGTAGGGTTTTTGAAAATAAATTTATGAGAGTCAGGGACCCTGTAGTATCTGTCCGGCTTAACAGGAGCTGGAGGTAAGGAGCCAGGTGTCAGACTAGACTCTGAGAACACATCTACAATGTCTAACACAGGTGGAATAGCTAGAGCACTGTGTTGAGGTAGTAAAAGGAAGTCTCGGAGTCTCTTAGATTCTGAAAAATCTTGGCTCTCCCAGTGGAAGTGCTCCCTCATGGTATGCAAGGTTTCCCCAAAAGAGTAGTCCTCAGGAGGAGAAGCTGAAGGAATTGACTCTTCAGCATCAGAATCCTCATATGGGGGAGGGGGGGGGGGAGAATATTCCTGATCAGAAGAGGAATCAGAAGAAATGGAAACCTGATCTGAAGATTCACAGTCTGTCTCTTGCCTAGGCCTCTTATCAGGAGGGGGATGGGAACCCCTGATCAAGGTAATTAAGCCTTCGGCCATTTTGAGCATCTGTTTTTTGGGCATGGAGGCCTGTCCATGTGGCTGGTGAACTTGTTTATTTGCCTTTAAAGGTGTTTTAGTCCTTGCCTTTGAAGTTTGTTTAATATATAATTGTTTAGGTCTAAATACATCCTCAGAAGCCAATGCCTGCTCAGCAGCTCCAGGCCCATCTGAGGGAATAACCTCCAAGGCTCCAATACCTTGAGTTTCCAGCGTCCTGGCCAACTCTACATGGGAGTCGGTAGCGGCCTGCGACTCTAAAGTAGCGGGTGTCAGGGGCTGCGAAAGCGCCTCACTGAGAACCAGCGACTTGCTTAGGAGAAGCTTCGTCGTCGGTTTTGGACCTCGGTTGCCTGTCTTTTTCTTTGCGTTTATTGTAAACTCTGGTAGTCGGATGGCTATCAAGATGACATTGTGTAATTAAATCTTCACCCAAAATAGCTCAATGCAAAATCGTACCGACGCTGAATAGTGCGTTGGTTAAATCTAACACAAAACTGACAACTAGAAACGTCGTGGTCAGGGCCTAGGCAAGGAATACAGTAAGAATGAAAGTCCTTATGAGGTATTTGCTTCCCACAAGAAATACAATTAACTTTTTCTGACATCAGTCTGGAGCAAGAAAAAAAGTTTCCCCAATGGGTACTTCGCTTTTAATGAAGACTTCGGATCTGAAACTCTAATACGAAAATCTCAGGAGTCGGTCGACCAGCACTTGTGAACTGCTTCTGATTCGGGCACCGCGTGGCAAGAAAGACTGAAGAAAATGGCGTCGGCTGCATCTTTTGTGCCCCTGACGTCAGGGAGGAGGCAACGGCGACCGATGCAGGACCCGCGACTTTGGAATTCGGGACGACTGAGGGCAACCTGCCAGCAGGATGACCCTAATGTAATGACTGCAACAGTGAAACACGAAGAACATCCAGGCGTCATCTGATGTTAGGTCATAGTGTTCCCACTTGTAAATCTCTTCATGCAACAAGCATCGGTCCACGCCATGGTCTCATCTCATCTGGACTGAAGTGACTACCTTTACATAGTGTTTCAAACTGCAGAAACAGACTGCCTATAGCTACAGTAGAATTCCATATCCCAGCTACTACTTTGGGGACACTGTGCTAGCTGCCAGTTAAGTCTCAAATTACTTTTAAAATTCTAGTGCTGGTTTATTTAACCCTACTAGACAAGGCAATCGCCTTAAGTGAAAGAGCCTCTGATCCAGTAAAAGCCACCCCCCCCCCAAAAAAAAAACAAAAATAAAAACAAAAAAAAATTAAGAGCTTCTAGCAACTCCAGAGATAAGAAACACAAAGTATGAACCTGGTAAACTTTGTTATGCATGCTTTGTCTAAGCACCAAATACTCTTCTCAGGTGGTAATGGACATACTTTCAATGGCCAGTATCAGAGGTAATTCAAGCCCTGTCTTTAACTTTAGTGATTTTACATTTCACTATCAATTGTTTATTCAGTTTTTTGAATTTAGTATTTTATATTGGAATACTAAGTTTTCAAGCACTGTAAAAAGATGAATTTGAATATAGACAAAATACAAATCCTTGTAGAACCACCAGGAACATAACTGTTGCCAGAGCTTAACTAGCACAATTGACAGTGTTGTCACCTTACAGCAAGTTTTCCACTTCGATTCTCAGCTGGGGTGCCTTGTGTGCAGAATCTGCACATCCTCCCTGTGCTTCCTTGGGTTTTGTCTGGTACTCGTTTCCTCCTACATTCCAAAGACATGTGGTTGGTGGACTGTGCACTCTAAACTTGACGCAGGTCTGGGAGTGTGTGCATGAGTTAGGTACAGAACAACTGCAACTGGGCTAGTCATCTGGCAGTGTGAACCTTGGGTCTAGATTACTTCCGCTGTTGAAGTTAAACCCTGATCCCATGTACAAAAATGGGAAAAAGGAGTTCTGGATGGATGGTGCCAGAGACAAATAAGCTAAACTCAAAGCATGAGGAGTTGGACATTGCCTGCAGACCAAATCTAGAGGAATGGATGACCAACTGCAAGAAGGCACATGTGCATCTTAACACTGTACAGTTGCTGCAAGAAGTCAAAATCAGCTTCAGAAATGGAGACCTCTGAATTGAAAGGGAGATGAAATGAATGGAGTAGAATATCATCTTTAACAGTAATGGACAAAACCTCATTTACACAAATGAGTTCCAATACGATTAAAGATGGCAAAACATTTGCTCCGCAGTCTCTCTTATTACACTACAAGCCACTGAACAATTTGAAGCACCCCTATTCAAAGTAGAAAACGCTTACTTTCCAAACCACTTGTGCTTAGGTTTTACTTATAATGCTATATGTACATTCGCTGTATTGCTACAAAGTAAGTATAGTTTGACAAAGTGACATCATAAGTAATCATAAATACCCGATCTCCCTGGTGTAAGCGTCCCTTGGTCGTCCGCATGGTATGCTGCTCCCTGGAAGCCAAGTACTGCTATTCGGGTTGTCCCCCACTGCTGTATGACTTCCCACAAGTAACCTACTTCTCTGAAGCCTCAACGCAGTGTCACAAAGGGTGAACACCTGGAAGCATCCCCATATATTTCCCAGATTTGGCTACTGCTGATAGCCCTAAAGATTTGATCCTGGAAGCCAAGTACTGCTAATCGTGTTGTCCCCCACTGCTGTATGACTTCCCACAAGTAACCTACTTCTCTGAAGCCTCAACGCAGTGTCACAGTGTGAACACCTGGAAGCATCCCCATATATTTCCCAGATATGGCTAATGCTGATCGCCCTAAAGATTTGATGTATGTGTCTTTTAGTACCTTTTATTTTTACTTACATTTGCCAAGACCCGTCGGAACTGGGCCAGCACACTCGCGGAACCTACCTAGGCAGTCTTATCTCCCATTTAGAATATTTTCCTGTTTAACCTAAAGTTGAGGTCTTTCCCCCCTTACGCCACTAGATGGCAGCACAATACAGTGACTTATTTTCTATACTCTGAGGTTTGTTCATCTGTTAAATTAACCTTATTTTTTGTAACCAAGTTTTATCTATTAAGTAAATACAGCAGTCACTGATTCACAGATTATAAGTAAGCTGGTTTTTATTACCTTTAAAGCAAACTGGTTTGCCTAAATTTACTCTCATAAAAATTCCACAATAAGGTGCTCCTTATCTGCCTGATATACTTCGGAGACAAGCTCTCTGGAAGGTCTGATTGGTTCTGCCCTGCTATGCTCCCTACCCTACCCACATATCCCACCCACCCCCAGTGTCCTTACACTTATACTTCCCTAACTACACCCCCTCAGAGACATCCTATCCCCTGTAACTGCTAATTAATCTAACTCCTCCTTGTCCCTCCTTAACTACCATATCTATTATCTCTCTCTTAATTGCTATAACTCCACCCATCCCTCTTAATTTTACTCTATTTCCCTTTCTCCTAACATCTACCTTTCACTTATGCTCTTATCTACTCTACTCAGGAAAACTATTACCTATCCTATACTTTAACTTGCTTTTTACATACTAACCCTACCTCCTAGGACTTCTTAGCAATATGTCTCTCATATCTAAAACTATACTAACTAAACTAATATTCACATACATATGCTCTCTATGCTTAACCTTCAGCTATCTCCTTACCTCTTATGAAAGAACTAATTTCCACTTTACTACCTGCTACAGACAAACAGCCTTCCAAAATCCTAGTTATACTTTTACTCATGCAAACATTATAAGCACCCCCAACTACTTACTACCCAAATACCATAGACATACACACATTAACTTCAACAATCCAAACATAAGGAGGCTAAAATACCTAACCAACTTTTCATGCAAACCATCACTAGAACTAAAAATACCAATCCTTAGTGATAGCAACATCCACCCTAACCCAGGACCAACTAATAACTCTGCTGACATAACTTATATCATCTCACATTCTATCCCACCTACACTAACCACTGTTCCTAATGCCTTACTCATTGGACATCTCAATATCCGAAGTATTAATAATAAGATTGCCCATCTCCATGCCCTCCTGGATACTCACTCCTTTGACATTCTCTGTCTTACTGAAACATGGCTGAAACCTGGTACTAAAGACAATGCAATACTTCCCCTTGGATATAACATTTTGAGAATTGACTGCTTAAAACGCAAGGGTGGAGGAGTAGCACTTCTGTTTAAAAATGAACTAAAAATCTCCTCACAACCTACCAACCCATTAAATGATAAAGCTGAAATCCTCATTTCTAAACTACAACTAAACCCTAATAAATCAATATAGATCATCTGTATCTACCTACCTCCTGGCAATAATTACACTAAAATTGAGAATATCCTTAGTTGTATATCTTCTTACCCACAAGAAACTATCATTTTAGGTGACTAATTGTGATTGGTCCACTGTCAACACAAATAATCCTTCATCTCATATAAATCTTCATGGCTTTGCTAGGACAATCAATCCCACAAGAATTAATAAACCCAATAACAAAGAAAGTATTTTAGACTGGATTCTTACTAACAAACTGCAACAAACATACAGTAGGAACTTTGCCTGATGATGTAAGTGATCATTCCTTAACTTACATCACAAGACAAAAAAGTGACATTAATTACACCCCTACCTACAGGGTCTCACACAGCAATAAACACTTTAACCCATTACTATTCCAAAATGAACTAAAAGCCTGTAACTGGAATCTTCTAAAAACCCTAACCCTTGAAGATGCTATCAATTACTTCAATACCAAATTCCTATCAATCCTTGACCAACATGCTCCAAAACGATCTGTCAGAGTTAAATCTAAACCTGCCCCATGTCTGTCCAAAGAGACGAGACATAAAATACTACTTAGGAATAAATCTTGGGCTAAATGGAGAACTACAAAAACTATTTCAGACCATCAAACCTTTATACAGTTAAGAAATAACACAAAAAGCTGTTTTTTATAGATAAAAAGAATTATTACTGTAAACTACAACAAACTCATCATAACAACCCCAAAATGTTCTGGTCAACCTTAAATTCGCTCCTACACCCAGGCCACTCTAGTACACCTTCCCCCTCAGGGGCCGAAATGAATACCTCTTACCAAACTGCCAATGCCTTTAATTCCTTTTTCACAGACACCATTAATTCATTAGCAAGTCAACTTACTATAGACAAATCTTACCCCCCCACCTGTATACCTGCTAATCTTCCCATATTTCAACTACAACCTATCTCTACTTCCTATATCCTAAAACCCATCCAAAAACTCAAACCCTGTACCCCATCTGCAGATCAGTTACCATCTGAATACCTACAAAAAGCAGCAGAAGCAGTAGCTTATCCTATATCTCTCCTTATAAACAGAACCATCAATGAAGGAACCATCCCTGCTATCTGGAAAATTTCTCACATAATCCCATTACATAAAGGAGGCAGCTCAAACGAGTATTCTAACAACAGACCTATAGCACTCCTATCACCCTTAGCAAAAATTATGGAGAAATGTATTCATCATCAGCTAACGCACCACTTAAATCAATATAACTTACTAGCCAACTGCCAACATGGCTTTAGGCCATTTCATAGCACTACCACAGCTCTCCTATCCTTTACAGAGTGTATCAATAGAAACCGCAATAATAGTATCCTATCATCTGCACTCTTCATAGACCTGTCAAAAGCCTTTGACATGGTAAACCACCATATGCTCTTAAAAACCCTTGAATCTCTCTTCTCTAGATAACGAAGCTGTTCAATGGTTTACTTCCTACCTTAGTAACAGACTGTTCTCTGGGAAAATACACTTTCATCCTTTCTGCCAGTCTCTCTTGGAGTACCACAAGGTTCCATCCTAGGTCCTCTCCTTTTCTCTTTATTCATAAATGACTTGCATGTAGCAATACCTCAAGCTACATGTATTCAATATGCAGACGACTCAACACTCATATGCTCTGCAAATACCTCCTCTGAACTACAGACCCTAACAGAACATATTTAGCACAGTTGAGGCATGGTTCTTGAAACGTTGCCTACTTTTGAACGCCAATAAAACCAAACTCCTGCTTTAGACATAATAGTAAGTCCCCCCCTCTTAGACTTCACTACTACTTCCAATAATGGTACACATAGTCCCTGACTCTACCACTAAATTGTTAGGTATTATAATTGACAATAACTTCACTTTTGATAACCACATTAATAATACTATTAAAACCGTAAATAGAAAACTTGGCTCCTTATATAGAATTAAAACCTAACTCCACAAGCCAAAATTACACTCGCTCACTCTCATCTTACTTCTACTCTTCTTTATGCCTCACCCATATACACTAACTTAAAGAAAAATAACCTTACTAAACTAGCAAATGCATACAATAGCATTGCCAGATTTGCTACTGGAAACCCATTTAGAACTCACCAGTGCCAGAATCTACTACAACTAAACTGGCTAGAACTGAAAAATACACTATTACTCTCCCAACTTACCTTTGTTCACAGGATATTTCACCAACCAAAAAATACCCCTATACTTTCTTACCTTATTTCTCCCTATTCTAATCTAAATTCACTACGCTCCTCTAATAAACTTCTTGTGAAGCTAACTAAGTCCAATAACATTGCAGGTGATACTCTATTTTCCAACACCATAGGTAAATACTGGAATCTACTACCTACCACTCTATTACATAATCACCCTTCCTCTTTAAACAAAAGCTCAAACACCTAAAAACACTCTGGCTATGCCCATGCATCAATCCCAACTAATCTTATACACCCTCTCTTACCTCTGTTCACTCACTCCCTTCAGAAGACCATCTCAAAAACACCTTTGTTAATTAGCCTCTGATACAAATTAATTTAGAACGTAGTATGGTTGTATGGTTTATAATTGCTTATGCAATTATACTCTTCATGAATGTTTTACTAAAGTATAACTCCCCTATTCTTTTACTGTAAATAAAAGTAAATGTCCTTCCTAGTATAAATTTCCTACTAGTATATTTTAGACTGAACCTTATTTCTGTTTGTATTCTTACTAACTACTTGCTTTTTTTTATGTAATGACTTGTTTGTATTAACTTTAATGTGGAGCATTTCTCCCCGGGCCTCTGCTGAAAATGGTAATGTATCCAGTTGGAGTAGCCCGGTAAACAAATGTAAAATAAATAAATAGAATAAAATAAGGGAGAATCTCAAACAAGTCAGGCTCTGAAAGAAAAATCCAACAAACTTCTACGTATATTAACTATACTGCTAAAGTGAACACAACACTTTCAGCAACACTGCTGAGGTTTTAAGCAGATCAAACACTTGCTGTGTCCGTTAGTAAAAAAAATTTTCTCCCATATGCATGCTTAGTGGCAAAGGATGTTTTTATTGTACAGCCAAAAATGGACCAAGGTGCCACTCCACAAAGGAATCTAAAGAGTTTTTCCTAACTAGACAGCCCACTGTTAAAAAAAAAAAAAAAAAAAAAAAAAAAATACTAAACACCAGCATACAATATCTTAACTTTTACCAAAAGGCAAAGAAAGAATCAAAAACCTTTAACTGTACAACGGAACCCTGGGGCAGGTTCTTCTACATCAAGAAAGCTTTTGTGCAATAGGAATGAACTACAGATTGTTAGGTGGCAGCAGTGCTTTGGGTGATACGAGCACAACTAGCACTCTGGAAACGTTTCAAACGTCAATCAATAATGATGCCCAACACATTAAATTCTATCAGCAACTGCAGGTGGGCTTCAGTATCAGATTCTAGACTACTAACAGCAAAGACCTTGCTACTTTGAAAAAGTTGCAGGTATGAACAGAACTCTAAGAATACTATATTCCAACATACAGCTACATTTGTACACCCAAAACCACACTCCCTAGAATGCTATATTGCACAGCTCCAAAACCACACTCCCTAGAATGCTATATTGCACAGCTCCATAAGTCCAATGCTCTCACTGGCAAATATTAAATTTACTTTCACAGAGGAAAATAATCATCAGTCCTGGAATTGCTACCATCAAAAAGTTTGAAAACTACATTCAGAGCCTTAGAGAAACTCTCAATGCAGAAAGAAGCTTCACCCCCAATTCATATACCATTCTTTTACAATGACTAAACTTCAGTCAGCTGGCATTTCAACACCATGTAACAAACTTACATAATGTAAAACTTAAATAATGATGTACTAAAGTTTACTCTCTCAGAGATGCAAGAAGATGGACCCAAAAAAGTACCTTTTCACATGAAATCGTGATTGCCTCTTTCCAAGACACAGGGTGTCATTAATGCATCTTTCATCATGCCTCAACTTCTTTGGTGGGAGAACCATCCGGTCATTCACTACAACAAATAAACAGTCTGAATGAAACAGCAAGTATTTTTAAAAACATGTGTCAATTATGTCAGCCCAACTAACAATATGTTAATGGCTACAGTTCAGTTTCATTGCTGTGCCCCATGGAAAAGAAACTGGGTTAAAAACACACTTCAGAATGAAGAGGGAGCAAGACCTTCCATTCCCATGCAATAGGTTTTCACCCTCTCCAATCCTTTATCAACTGTGAAGTTAAACCAGCTTGACGGAAAAGAGCAACTTCACAGGCATGTGCCATCGATGAAAGATGTCTACAGGAAATCACAAGTTACTATGTTAATAAAAGGAATGCTGCCAAAAAAGTGTATGGGTTGAGTTGGTTATGTTACAAGCATCAAAATTATCATAAAATACTCAAGTGAATAACTACTTCTAAACTGGCAATCATTTTACATTGTGAAACTTGAGCACTGAACAGAAAGCTTAGTATTTACTTTTGTTACACCTACCTTTTGTATGCTATGTATTCTCCCCTGCCTGTTTAGTTCAGTAATTTTACTTTCATCAACAAACCGCTCCTGCAACATTGCCAATAATGCATATCCCACCATTCTTGCATACATGCAGACATTATGTAACTAGAATTACCACTATGAGCTTAGCCACTTTAATAATTATCTGATATTTTGGAAGTGGTAAAAAATAAAGCGGTTTTTAACCATGATTTAGGCAAGTGAAGGACAGGAAATGCAATGCAATCCTAAAAAAGGGAAAGTTCAACAAAGAGGATAAACCTTTTATGACTTCATCTCTCTTTACTGCATCTCTGGAAGCAACAATTTCTTAACAGCCATCTCAATAATTTTACTGTATATATTAACAGCAAAATAAAGCCCAAGGTAATCTTGAAAATAGAATTTTATTTATGAATTAGCACAACTGAAAGATACAGTAACATCTAACATATTAGGCAGACTATACTCTGCTTCGAAGCAATGAACTCCAGGAAGAAAAAAAAAACTTTTAATTTAAATGCTAATTCACAAAATGAAAATTTAATAACTGGGGAAATTGCAAAGCTGAGCAGAAACATTAGAAATAAATCTTACCAGAAACAGCTAGAATCAGAAATTCTAGGAAGTGGGAGGACTGCAGCTAAGCTGTCTTGTATGATTACATTTTTTTTTTTGATGAAGCAAAAATTGTACTGTGCAGGGAAGAAGGGTAGTAAATTTGCTATGCTGTGATTTATTGCTCAATTTTCCTCAGGGAAAGAGCCTTCTTTCATGCTAGTAAATGTCATAAATTTAATACCACTGCAAATTCTTAGTTTAAGTCACAGGGTCACATTCAGTATGTCAGCACAGTCTGCAATTCTCAAAGATAAACAATTCTGGTTTCTTCTGCCACTTCAATATTTCTAGGCATTTTAAGAGAGACCATAACAGATTTCTTACAGCCAAGACATTTTAGATTCACAAATAGTAGCTTTACCCTAAACCTTTGCTTAAAAAAAGAACGTCTGTAAGCACCTACAAAAATATTTTATTGTAGATGCAGAAATTTCAGTTCACACTTGCAAGAATTCGAAGCAATAACTGTTAAATGTGTAATTACCAAAGGGAACAAAATATTAAATCATTTTATTTTGCTTTCTTTAGAAGGAGGCGGCTCTACTGAGGCAGCTTGTCTGGTTTACTGGCTACAACCATAAACCTTGTTAGCCCAATTACTATTTCAAAAATATGTTTATTTCAGGCTCCCTTCCAAGAAAACAATACAGGTCTTTTAGGAGGGAAAACATAACATTAAGACTAGAAGGATAACAGTATTCTATTAAATTATGATCCTCTCAAAACATCCCACAATCAACTGCGTTTTTAGTACCCCAGAATTTAAAACTTCCTTAAAATTGTCACTCAGTTTAGACACTGTGTAGTCATTCCACTTCTCTATAGAAAGTATTAAATTAAAAAAAAATCATATCCATAACTGAGTGCATTAGCAAAAGAAAACATGCATAAAACATTGCATAACAGAACAATCAACAAAACAGAACATTCTACTAACTGGGTGTCAACAATGCAGCTGTTTGCACTGCAGATGATGAATACTTGTTTGGAGCATTATATCTCAAAAAAAGCAGTCCAACATGAAGTTCAACATGGGTAACTGCAGCAAAGACAAAAGCACTACTCCGATTATTCTGCAGGGGACTAAACTATATTAACAGTTAAATTTTTCTGTAAGTGTGGGGAAGAGACAGATTTATAAGATGCATGCTCTAATCCCAAACTCCTATACCTTAACAGGACCAGTGGCATAGCTCATAGATGAACAAAAGACAGTAATTTACACCAACAATTTAACAATACTTGCAGGAGAGAAAGTTTACGAGCCTAATGTCTTCTCAATGGGAAACGTCTCCTATACATCTTCAATGCAAGTTTAGACCAATGGAGTAGCAGCCATAGCTTTACCTAGGGATTACCTGTATGAACTTCCTAAAAAAGGAGACAAGCATTGGCACGGCGGTCATGTTTTCTCCAACATATTTTAGGGCTAAACATCTTTTCCTATGGGTGATTAAGGCATGGCTTCCTACAGTCCCGATGACTGCTTGCCTTCTAAAGTAAAGCTATAAAAGTAAACTTAACATAACAGTAGATGTTCGAAAGTTCACTACTTCATAAGCCTCAACTATATTGGTTATATCCTTCCAAGAATATAACTGCCAGACAGCTTCAGGGCACCTATGTGTTCAAACAGTCAGGCAGCTTGAGCTAAGCTGACTAAAACACCAGTCTTGAGCACAAAGCCCTTCATACCTTTCCTGTCAACACAAGAGACGGATGAAGGGCCCTGAAAGGACCATGCTAGGAACACAAAATAAAATGTCTAGACCCTGACCAAAAAAAAAAGGGGGGGGTGGAGGCAGTGTCTACTGCAGCAGTGATTAGTTGAACATCTACTGTCATAGTAGATTTACTTACACAACTCTATCTACTTATGTTCATCATACTTGTCACTGCTGCAATAGCCTTATCTATACAGGCCAATTACCTTAGTTAACTACAGCTGGATGGTGGAAGGAAAAGGGTCCAGGAGGCCCTGGAGAATGGTCCTGGCAAAGCTTAATCTGATCCCAGAAGGAATCAAGCTTATAGTACTTTTTAAAAGTATGTGCAGAGGACTAAAATAGCAACTTTTAGATTGCTTCTAAAATCCAACCCTTTCCAAAAAGGCAGATTAAGCCAAGGTCCTGGTAGCATGGGTCTTGATCCTACCTGAAATAGATTTGTACAGCGAGTACAACATAATGCGACATGCCTTAGACGGAAATTTGGAAATAGGTCTGTTTTGGCGCAGGTTATCCCTTCTTACCTTCACAAGAAATGAACAACTGAACCGAAGATCTGAAATATTTAGCTCTGTCAAGGTAGTAATGGAGTTATTTGTGGGCATCCAAGGTATGGAATACTCTTTCTTCCTCGTTTTTAGGTTCAAGAAAATAAAAAAAAAAAAAGAGAGATTGTCATTTTGGCTGAAATAAACTCTGACACTACTTGAGGTATGAAAGTAGGATTAGTTCTTAAAGAAATCCTGTCCCTGTGGAAAATGCCCTTCTTGCAGAGGTCAAAACAATCAGTAAAATGGTTTGCCAAGTTAGGAACCTTAAATCAGATTAGCTGGTTCAAATGGAGCAAGTGTTAGCCTCTTGAACACAAAATTAAGATCCCAAGGAGTGGCCACAGGTTTTGTGGGTGGCCTCGTGTGAAACCTCTCTCAAGTACATTTTGACAGGAGACCATATTGAAAGGGGAAGATCCACGGAAAGACATGAAATGGCAGATAAAAGAACACTGCCAGAGGAAAGTACAGTTTTGTACCTACCATAAATGTAGATGTCCGATAGGCATGCATCAGCAGTCCTTACAAATGGGTTGTCCTGTCGTCAGGCAGCCCTTCGGTCGGCCGGATTCCAAAGTCTGGGTCTGGCCTCGGCTGATGTCACACTTCACCCGACGTCATAGCTGCAGTTCTTCGGGTATAAAGGTATCAGCAGACGCCATTTTCCTCTGTTTCTTGCCCCAGATGCCAGGTGCCCTCTGGGAAGGCTAAATTTGGATAAATGCAAATGGTTCCAAACAGTAGAGAGCAAACAAAAAATAAGCATGTATGTACATATATACAAACAAATACACCATAATAGATTCCCCCAGCTAGCTACAAGATGGGCAAATACCCTAGGAGTACCACAGAGGGGAAGGAGGGTGGGTAATCCTGACTGCAGATGCATGCCTATCGGACATCTACATTTATGGTAGGTACAAAACTGTACTATGTCCTTTAAGGATGCATCTGCAGTCCTTACAAATGGGTAGAATACCATAGCCAAACTGGGGGAGGAGGAGTAATAAGATTATGGTGTAGTTAAGATCCCTTGCAAAACAGCAGTGGCAAAACCTGCTCGGGATCTGGAGTATAAGGGTAAATTATAATGCTTGGCAAATGTATGCACGGAGCTCCAAGTAGCAGCCTCTAAAATGTCTTTGGTAGCCACTCCTCGTAAAAAGCTGTGGTAGTGGCTGTAGCCCTTGTAGAGTGAGGCCTGATGTTTTCTGGAGTTTTCTTCCCATGGTAGGAGTAACAAAATCTAATGCAATTTCCTATCCACTTAGAGATTGTCTGTTTTGAAATTGCTTTTCCTTCCATTCCTGTTGCATATGCTACCAGTAGCTGGTCAGTTTTTCTATTGCTCTTGGTCCTGTCCAGGTAGTAACGTAATTGTCTATGTACATCCAAAGTATGCAACAGTCTTTCTCCCCTGTTCTGTGGGTTGGGGAAGAATGTAGGCAGGTGGATAGCTTGATTTAAAGATACCCTGGAGACCACCTTTGGCATAAAAGTAGGATTAGTTCTCATGGACACTCTGTCCTGATGGAAGATAAGGAAGGGTTGTACTGCCATTAATGCCTGTAGTTCAGAAACCCTTCTTGCTGAAGTGATTGCAAGTAGGAAAGCAGTTTTCCATGATAAGTACTGTAATTCTGCTGTTGCTGCTGGCTCGAAAGGAGGGAGTGTCAACTTTTCTAGCACAAAGTTCAAGTCCCATGCTGGCAATGGTGGCTTCCTAGGTGGTTTTACATTTTTAATTCCTCTCAGAAACTGCCTGAGCAGAGGATGTGAGAAGACTAGAGGATCTAAGTTGTATTCTGCTGAAATAGCTGATGCATGAATCTTAATGGAAGAATAGGACAGGCCATTGTGGAAGAGCTCTGCCAAGTATTCCAGGATGTTAGCTATGTTTACAAGTGACACATTTTCTCCTTTTGCAGTACTCCAAATGAGATCTCTTTTCCATTTTGCTGAATAATTTCTTCTTGTTGAGGGTCTGCGAGCCTCCAAGATAATGTCTTTAACCCTTTGAGATAAATCTGGGTTATTTGGTCTTATGCAATGTTCCAGGCAGCCAGCTGCAGTGTTTTCAGGTTTGGATGCAGGGTTTTGAAGTTGTTCTGTCTTAACAGTAAGGGAACTAGGGGCAGAGGCCATATTTGTTCCCGAGACATACTCCGCAGTAATGGGTACCAATGTTGCCTTAGCCAGTCTGGAGCTATCAGGATGATCCTTGGACGGTCTTCTTTGATCTTCAATAGCACCTTGTCCATCAAAGGAAGAGGTGGGAATGCATATACTGTCAGGTTTTTCCAAATGAAAGATAGGGAATCCACTTTCCAAGCAAGTGGGTGGTACGTCCTTGTGCAGAATTTTTTCAGTTGGTGATTGTGTGGGGATGCAAATAAGTCTATTTCTGGTAGTCCCCATTTCCTTGTAATGGTTTTTAAGATGTCCGGATGCAGCATCCATTCGTGGGCATCCGTGGTAGTTCTGCTTAGGATGTCTGCTAGTATATTTTCTTTTCCTGGCACAAAAATTGCTTGTAACAATGTTGAAGCTCAGGGCCACATTCCAGAGGTCCATTGCCATCCGGCATAGAGGGTATGAATGTGTGCCTCCCTGTTTGTTGATGTACCACATAACTGTGGTGTTGTCCGTCCTTATCAACAGTTGACCCTGTCGAAGAAATGGTCTGAATTGCCAGTTTTACTGCCAGCATTTCCTTTTGATTTATGTGTAGGTGCAGCTGGTCTTGAGTCCATAAGCCTTGTATGCACTTGTCCAGCATGTGCACCCCCCAACCGAGGTCTGAGGCGTCCGTTGTGATGGTCTGGCTTGGTTGAGTGCTGTGGAAGGGCAGTCCTTTGTTTGATTGACAGGCCTGAGCCCACCATTGGAATTCTTGCTTCAGGCATGGAATTATTGGAATTTGGGTTTCTAGGCTGTGTTTGTGCTGAGACCATAAATTCCTTAGATACCACTGCAACTTTCTCATATGTAGTCTGGCATGTGGAATCAATATTATGCAGGATGCCATGTAACCCAGGGCTTGCAGGACTTTTCTTGCTGTTAACTGATTCTGCTTTGTTAATGCCATGAAGTAGAAAGGGAGTTGCTCCTGTTTTTCTACTGTCAGGAAGGCCATTTGTTTTGCTGTGTCCAGATCCACACCCAAGAAGGTTATCCTTTGGGATGGTATCAGCCTTGACTTTTTTATATGGACTGTGTATCCCAGGGCTTGTAGTAGATGAATGACCCTTTTCAAGTCTTTTGTCAATTTGTTTTTGTTGTCCGCTTGTAACAGGCAGTCGTCCAGGTAAGGGTAAATTTGAATTCCCTGAAGCCTGCAATTACTGATGCCAGGCCTTTCATGAATACTCTGGGCGCAGTAGATAAGCCAAAGGGCAATGCTGAGAATTGATAATGCTCTGATCCTGCAAGAAATCTGAGGTATCTTCTGCAATTTGGTCGTATGGGGACGTGCAGGTATGCCTCCTTGAGATCTAGAGTTACCAGCCAAGACTCCTTGCCCAGCATGGGAAGAAGTTGCTGTAGGGTCAGCATTTTGAATTTTGGAACAATGAGGTATGTGTTTAAAGCGGACAGGTCGAGAATAGGTCTCCATTGGTTTTCTTTTCTTGGTACCAGGAAGAGTCTGGAGTAAAATCCTTGCCCTTGTTCCATAAATGGTACCCTTTCTACAGCTCTCATCCTTAGGGAGTTATTTGTTGTAGAGCTTCTGTCTTCTGATTTGGAGGTAGGTTTGGCATTCCTCTCTTCCTTGGTAGAGTATGGAAGTGAAACCTGTAACCTTGGTCTATTGTCTGTAAAATCCATTTGTCTCCTGTGATGTAATGCCAGTTTACTGAAAATAAGGCTAGCTTCCCGCCTAAGGGTGCTTCTAGTTGTTCCCTGGTTGGCGGTGCCAGAGCCAAGTCACTGTGATTGTCCTGTGGAAGTGGTGGTGGCTGGATCTGTGGCTGTACCTCGCTGGTTGTTAGCCTGCCACTGACGTCCCCTGTAGGCACCTCTGGATTGACCCCTGCCTCTTGAGCGCCTATTCCTGCCTCTCGGAGCTCTGGAAGTGTCTGGAAAGGACCAATTCTTGGAAGGCCAGTTCCTGCTAAACCTTGGAGGCTGGACCTGCAAGAAATCCTTGACTGTCTGGACAGATTTTGCTTTCTCTTCCACCTTCTTCAGCACCTGCTGTGCAGGGGAGCCAAACAAACTGAGCTTATCCATGGGAGCATCTAGGAGCTTTGATTTAACATGGTCTAGTAAGGACTGCTCTTTTAACCATGCATGTCTTCTGATCACTGTACCAGTCATGGCTGATCTAAAGGAAGCCTCCAGTGCATCATAGCCGCATTTTAAGGAATGATTACTGACCTGCTGAATGTTATGTACCATTTCCTGTACAGATTTTTTGTCTAATGGTTCATCCGAGGACAGTTTTTTAGTTAACTGGTCTAACATGAATTCCTGATACTGAATCATATGGAATTGACAGTTCAAGGCCCTAGCTGAAAGAGTAGCAGAAGTGTAAACTTTTTTACCCCATATCTCTAAGGCCCTAGATTCCCTTTCAGAGGGAGGGGTTTTGGCAGAGGTAGCTGCTACAGCCTTGGGTCCCTGGGAGATAGTTTCGGGATCTGCAAAAGGAGCCTTATACAAATGATAATGTGTGTCCGGAACCCTGTAGCACCTATCGGGCTTAGCAGGGGCCGGAGGAAGAGAATCAGGAGCAGTACAAGCATCATTAAATGCATCATCCACAACAGTAAGTACTGGAGGAATGGCTAAAGGCCTATGTTGTGGCAAATGTAAAAAGGTTCTAAGCCTTTTCCTAGAGTCTGAAAAATCCTGGCCCTGCCATTGAAATTGTTCCCTCATAGCATGCAAGGTTTCCCCAAAAGAAAATTCCTCAGGCGGAGAGGCAGAAGGAATGGACTCTTCTGCATCAGAGTCCTCATAAGGAGAAAAAGGGCCCTCTGGAGGGTTTGTATTATCTGATTCATCAGAGGAGTCATCTGAAGAAACTGGCTCAGGGGGCTCTACTCTAGGCCTCTTCTCTGGAGGTGGGTGAGAGGCCCTGTCTGGATGTGGTTGGGATCCCCGGATCAAAGAAATGAGATCCTCTGCTAGACTAAGCATTTGTGAACTAGAGCTAGGCCTGTGAGAGGGGGTCTTAGCAGGCACAGTTTTGGTAGATTTTGCTGCTTTAGCCCTGGCAAAGGCCTTAAACGACATGGATGCAGGTGGCCTAGCAGCTCCATGTGCAGGGGTAGAAATATCCAAAGGGATAGTATCAGATAAATCCTGTGAACCTGCAAGAGCGGGTGGGATTTCAGTAGCAGATTCAGCCAAGCTGGATGAGGCCTCGGTAGGAGGTAAGCTTTCGGCCGAAGGAAGAACCGTGGACTCTGTTTCAGCCGAAACCGAGACATTCGCGGTTGGCTTAACCACAGTTTCGGCCGAAACCGCGGACCGCGAGTGTCGGTCCTTTTCCTTGCGCTTTTTAGATATTTGTGTAGTCGGAGTATCCGACGGCATAATGTAAGCAAAAGCGGAGCCGAAAAACTCCTCAGCAAATTCCGACCGACGTCTAAGCGTCCGTCGGTTGAAAGAAGCACAGGCTAGGCAAGCTGCTACGTCGTGGTCTGGGCCTAAGCAAGGTAAGCAGTAAGAGTGGAAATCTTTATGAGGTATTTGTTTCCCACAAGTTAAACAGTTATTCACTTTTTCTGACATCGGCTGAGGCAAGAAAGAGTCCCCAACGGGGTACTTAGCTTTTTAGAAGTCTTCAGTAGTAGTAATCTCTGGTTCTGACCGACCGGCACTTGCGAACAGCTTCTGCTTCGGGCGCAGCACGGCAAGAAAGACTGAGGAAAATGGCGTCGGCTGATACCTTTATACCCGAAGAACTGCAGCTATGACGTCGGGTGAAGTGCGACATCAGCCGAGGCCAGACCCAGACTTTGGAATCCGACTGAAGGGCTGCCTGACGACAGGACAACCCATTTGTAAGGACTGCAGATGCATCCTTGAAGGACATTAAGACAGATCACCGGATAGTAACTCTCACAAATACTGTAAAACCAAAGAACTAGCCCTGAATGGGTGGTGGTTATGTTACTGGTACCAACTAGAAAATATTTTCCATTTGTTAATAAATGCTTTCCTAGTGGCAGATTTTACTTATATTAGTACCTGATGCATGTTCTCAGAAAACAGGTGCCTAAATAAATTAAGGCCCTATCATCAAGGCAGTCAAATGAAGACAACGGACATCAGGGTGCATCAAAGAACCCTGGTCTTGTGTGAGTAGATCCAGCCTGTGAGAAATCTTGTGGCAATTGCCCTTGCCCATTTCCAAAAGAAGGAAGAAACATGACAGACTGGGCCAGAAGGGATTCACCACAATAATCTGAGAATTCCTTCTGAATATTCAGAAGTATCCTGGATATTAGTGAGAAGGCATACAGGAACATTCCTGTCCAAAGAAAAGAAATGGCATTCATCCTCCAGGCCTTCTTGTATGGAGACCTGGAAAATAATTCTACTAGTTTACTGTTTGGAGAGGAGGAAGAATTCCCCACAGGCGGATCAAATCTGGAAAGACCCACTCATTTATGAGAGTCTGCCCTGGTCCTGCTCAGCTAGTCTGCCATGCAGTTTTGCTCTGACGAAATGTAGGATGCCTGCTGAGTGAGAATGTGCTGTAAAGCTATATCCCAAACTAACATGGCTAGACTCCAAGGGGGGGGGGTATGACCTGGCTCTCCCTTTCTTATGTACCACAACTGTGGTACTGTCTGTAACCACTTGGAACAGGTCCTGTGAACCAAAGATAGTTCAGAGAGTTGGATGCCTTCATCAGGGCAAACATATCCTTGACATTTATGTGCTTTAATCTGTTCTTGGTGTCACACACTCCCTGCACTTGCATCCCTCCAGAAACTGCTCCCCAAGCAAATTCCAAAGCGTTTGTGGTGACGGAATGTTTTAGAGCAGGGAGGGAGATGGGGAGATCGAGGAGAGCTCTCGATTTTAGGACTATTGGTCGTCTCCCAACAAGATTTATCTTTGACAAACCCTAGTACTGAGATCTGAAAAGAAATGGTGCAAATGCAGGGATCAAAGAGATTTCAGTATCTTTCTCAAGTAGAGTTTTGCCAGGGGAATCACGAGAATCAGATTCCACAAGATCCAAAAACCTGTGGTATTCCGTCAATGACCAAATTGAGTGGAAAACCTTAGATCTAGATAAAGATATACTTTTTCTGTCTGAGGGAGTCAAGAAATCATTTTTAAATGTTCTCATGGAATCCCAATTTCTGCAAAAGATTTTGCATCCAAGAGAAAGACTCCCGACACCTTGAAAGAGACTGCAAAGACAGGCAAGCCATCTTGTTCTTTCAGCTTTTCTCAGCCAGGGGTCACCACAGCGGTATTCCGGTCCGCTAATGATTGGCAGAAGATTTTTACGGTGCCAGCTCTATGCCCAACCTTCAAAGAAGGCTCGCCCATTCACACGTCTTTCGAACGCCATTCGATCGCAGGGAGGACATGCAGACTCCACACAAAAGGCGCTCCAGCAGAAAATCGAACAGGAGAACCTCTTGCTATGAAGAAACAATGCTACTGCTGCGTCACAGAGGCTTTAAAGATAAGCAAGCCATCTAAACATGGAAAATTTGGGTACCTTGTAGCCTGCAAAGAGCCATCATCACAACAAGATACTTTGTGAACACTCTTGGTGCAGTGGATAGTCCAAAGAGTAAGGCAGAGGGCTGAAAAGGTTGTCTGGATCACATTAAGAAACATCTGAAGTCTGGATGAATAGGGATGTGATGATATGCATCTGTTAAACTTAACGTTACTAGGCAACTTGAAGGAGGAAACAGACTGATATGACATTTTGAATTTTTGCCACTACCATGACCAGTTTTATTAAAGAAATATTCAGAAGTGGTCTCCAAGCAATTTTTTTCATCAGCACTAACACCACCCTTGAATAAAACCTCTTCCCCACCTGGAAAGGAGGGACTGGTTCTATCATTCCTTGAGACAGCATGGGATGAATAGGAGTAAATAAGACAGTCTGATCCACAGGATGTGAAATGACCACCTGGCTTTACTAGAAAAGCTCAGTAGACTGTTACACCTTGCTGTGAAGGAAAGGTTAGTTTGCTTTTTATTTGTTGCATTTTGTATTATTGTATTGCCTTTTTATATTTTGACTGTTGCAAAAGAGAGTAAAATCCCATGAGTGGAGGAGCTCCCTGGTCAGCCTCAGTAACAAGCTGAGATACCTTATAAGATCCTCCAAAGCTAGATACGAAAAACAAAATCGCCACTAAATCCAAGACAACCACAAAGCATTCTATAGCTATGTCAATAATCTAGATGGCAACACCCAGATCTGCTCCGAGTTGCAGCACAAAGGCACGAAAATTACAGAACCAACTGATATTGCCAACATCCTGGCAGATAGGTTCAGTGCTAACTTTACCCCCCTCTCACCCCCTAAAGGGCCCATATCTATACAAGAAGAATGCAGAGTCCCTGTAATCACAACTACGCAGGTAAAAGCTGCACTCTCTAAAGCAAAAAACAAAATCCATGGGACCAGACAACATCCCAGGCTGCATTTTACATGAACTTCAGAACGAAGTGGATCCCCACTCAAGCACCTTGTTCAATAATAGCCTCGCATCAGGCTTTGTGCCCACTGAATGGCACACAGCAACAGTTATCCCACTCCACAAAGGGGCAGCCACCACTGATCCCGGGAACTATTAACCGGACGAGCCTGATCTGCAAGGCCATGGAACATATCATCATGGAACTCAGACATTGATAACCTCCAAACTCTGGATCCCACCCAGTTCGGGTTTGTGAAAGGCAGATCATGCCTCCTGAACCTGATCGACTTCTTTGAGGCAGTCACCAAAGTCGTGGATGAGTGTAAGGTGGTTCACACAGCCAATCTTGACTTTGCCAAGGCTTTTGACACCATCCCCCATTCTGGAATTATAACAAAACTCACTAAACTAGGTATCAATCCCTACGTCACAAGATGGGTTGCCAACTGGCTCACTGACAGAACCCACACTGTAAAAGCTGCAGACTCCAAATCTGACCTCAATGCAGTGACAAGTGGAGAATCACAGGGTTCCGTCCTGGGACCTCTCCTGTTTGGTATCTACTTCTCTTAAGTTTAGGCTAACACAGAAGGCCTCTGGCTAACTAAGTTCGCAGATGACTGCAAACTAGGAGCCATAGTCAAGTCCCCAAATGATGTGGACATCCTACAGAAGGGCCTCACTGAGACAGATGCCTGGTGTCAGAGCCATGGCCTCAAGCTCAATGCCAAAAAGTGCAGTGTCATCCCCTTTGGTAAAAACTTTGTACCCACGAACTACCACAGAGATAGCAATCTACGCAACACCGAATGCATGGTAAGAGACCTTGGGACCCAAGTGGACAGCAGTCTCTCCTTTGATAGTCACATCGCCACAGTAGTCAGGAAGTCTTTCTACATGGCACACCTCATCATAAAAGGGCTCTCATCTAGGAAAAAATGAGGTCATTGCTCCCATCTACTCGTCACTCAGACCCATTATAGAGTACAACGCCCCTTTTGCAATGTACCTCACAAGACATCTGCAGCAGCTGGAAAGGCCACAATAGTACCTCACAAAGAGGATTACTGGCCTCAAACAAATGCCCTACACTGACCGCCTCAAAAAACTCAAGCTTTACTCCTTAGCATATCACCTACTCCAAGGTGGTCTCTGCCTAACATATAAAGCTATGTCAAACTCAAAGCTGTTTGACATGCTACACCTAAAGAATTCCCAATCCCTCCGAGCTACACGCTCTAGGAACCTAAACCTTGTCACCACAATAAACAGGACATGCTGGAGGGATAGATTCCTGTCCCAGAGACTTCCTATACTCTGGAACAAGCTACCCATCTATGTCAAGCAAAGTTCTTCATTAGCACTCCAAGAAAAATCTTGATGAGTGGATGGGAAATAAGAAATACACCCCGGGGATCACTTGTGTCTCTGCTGGACAGTGGCACAGGAAAATAACTTTCTTGGAAGGCGTAAGCTATGGAACCTTGCTGGCTAGGCTTACTTAGGCCCTTGGGCCGATAGCCTAGTACCTACCTATGAATACAGTGATTTGTTTTCTTTACTTTGTGTTTTACTTGTATTCTTTTAACTGCATATTAAAACTTCAAAAGTGACCACAGCTCTGTCTCTTGTGAGTCAGGCAGAATTTTCTCTCACACACCCGATTACTGTCATGTTCTTAAATACCACCGTCTTTCTAGTTGCCTGCCTCTAATGTTAATTTGACCATATATCTCATTTCCTCTCCGCTTTCACTGGCTTGTGTGAGGAAGCACAAAATTATCATTTTGCGAAAATCACTTCCCTTCAACTACTTAAATTTATTGGCCATCCTACTGTATTCCATAGTACCAGAACACAACAGTGACCACCCTCTTTCAATCTATCTTGCTGTTTTAAAAATAGTGACTCGCCACTAAAATTAACTTTTTAGACAGGTAAACTTACATTACCTACTTTCACATCGAACTTATCTACTGCACACTGCAGCGTTTAGGATAAACCATTTTTTTTCCATCTTACCTTTAAATATCCCTGTGACTAGCACTTGCTCTAATACCTGCTCGAAAGCACTAGGAAGGTTGAAACTGATACAAGCACTCAACTCTCCTTGTTAATAAGGAGAAATTAATCGTAGGCACTAAACAGCCTATAATTGCAAAGTACCTTGCTAAGGCGAGGGAAAGCAACTCCTCTACTTTACAAAAAAAGTACCAAACCAGTCATGTCCAAGGTTCAGCTTCTGGTGATTTCTCCTGTCCTAGTGAATCTGGGCATACTGGGGCAATGCAGCAATTGCCTCATGTACACAGACAACCCTCTCCTCCTACCACCCAACACTACAACCTGTGACAGACGCACTTACAGAGTCAAACTGGAAGCAAAGCTCTCTTCCACCCAAGATTGTGCTAGAGAGTCAAGAGGAGAACGTTAACACCCGCACTACACCCATAGCAACACACAGCCCTTCTAAACCCACACCACCAACACCCACACATAGCAACATTAAATCCACATATGCAGAGGCCCTTAACTGTAACCTGCCCAAGCAACAAGGACCTCCAAAGCTGAAATGCAAACACCAATCACAACCAAAATGTCACATAGCTCACAACACCAGTGTGCCAACCAGCAACAGCCCCTAACGCAAGACAACGTACCTAACACTTCAGTCATAGGTGACTCTATAGTCAGGTACACTGATGTCCCACTCACCAGGCTGAACAAGGAGAAAGTTAGTCAAGATGCCCGTCAGGTGCCAGGATCCGCCACATAACGCATGCACTCAAGTCACTCCACAAGTACAAATATGACTCTGTCATTGTCCATGTTGGAGTTAATGTCTTGAGACGTACCTCCCTGGACTACATGAAAAGAAACATGGAAGAGCTCTCGGTTCATGTGGCCCAGGCAGGTATGACCCTTGCCCCGAGTAGCATCCTGCCTTCACCCAGAATAATACCATAATAGAAGGACAAAATGATTGGCCCAGGCAGGTATGACCCTTGCCCCGAGTAGCATCCTGCCTTCACCCAGAATAATACCATAATAGAAGGACAAAATGATTGACTTAAACAACTGGCTAAGCTTCTGGTGTCACTCATAGGGGATCCAGTATCTGTCTGCCTGGGATGACATGATCAACAGACCACGATGCTTTGCCAAAGATGGTCTGCACTTGTCGCCCCTGGGATTCAGGTTACTGGACAAGGCTCTTGCCACTCCTATAGTGCCTTTTTTAAGCAAAGTTCAAAGGACAAAACCACTATCTTAAACGGTACAAGCATGCAAATTCTGAAGGGAACGCTACTCAATGCTAGAAGTCTAAACCTCAAAATGCAGTCTCTCGAGGCACTCCTAAAAATGGAGAACAGACATCTGCGCAGTGACTGAGACCTGATTCAAGGCTCCAGAGAGCACCCCTGCAATACCAAGCTACAACTCTTACACACTTTCTGGCCACCAAACCAGGACCGAAACACTAAAGGTGGAGGAGTGTCCATACTCACCAAGGATATTCATACCACCAAGCTAGTTACCCAACACAATGCGTCTGAAATTCCCCAGGTGCAACTAACATTAGGCAAGACCGCAATCCAATTTGTAGCTTGCTACAGATCCCCCACCATGCCCCAAGAGTCTCACTACACCTTTCTAAACATACTGGAAAATATTAAGATACAACCAAACACCCTAATACTGGGTGATTTCAACTACCCTGCCATAACTGGGAAAACTTCTCGTGTACCAAACACCTTTGCCCAACGCTTCTTGGAATTCAAAAATTCCAACGCCCTGGATCAACTAATGCATAGTCCCACCAGGGGCTCCAATATCATAGACCTGGTCATTACCAACATGGGAAATAGATGATCCACACCTATGGTCACCCCCTTACTGGTCAGGTCTGACCATATGCTAATCACCCTCAACATTCACATCCCACCCCCAACCCCCAGTAAGGAAACCTCCATAAAAAATTTCTTCAAAGCCAAATTCATTCTACTCCAGTCAGAAGTGACAAACCTCAGGACACCCATGCAGACAGGAACTGAAAGTTAGACTGCAGAATCCAACACTAAGGCACTGTACGAGCACATCCACTCATGCATGAATCGTGCCATCCCAAACAGAACCAAGCTGCTGTCCTCAAAAAAAAAAAAAAAAAAAAAAAAAAAAAAAGGGGGGGGGGGGGGGAGGGAGCCAATCTGATGGTCCCCTGCCAAAAACAAACTTTACAACAAAAGGAAGAAACTGTTGCAGAAAAGAGGAAGATCCCGGGATGCAAATAACTCCCTTACTAGCCTCAGTAAGAAGCTGAGATCACTCAAAATCCTCCAAAGCTAATTATGAAAATAAAATTTCCAAAGATTCCAATGACAACCACAAGGCATTCTATAACTATGTCAAGAATCTAAATGGCAATGCTCAGATAGTACAGTTGTGTACCGACCATAAATGTAGATGTTAGAGTGTATTCACTGTTACAGTCATTACACTTGGGTTATCCTGCTGGCAGACTACCCACAGTTGGCCTGAATTTTAAAGTCCTAGTCCGGCGTCGGTTGCTGTCGCCTCTTCCTCAACATCAGAGAGCCAGGGGTATACAAGATGCAGCAGACACCATTTTCTTCAGTTTTTCTTGCCCCAGATGTCAGGTGCCCCCAAAGGGTAAGCTATAAACATTGCTTATAAAAAATAATGTACTAACATAAATATTACCTTCATCTACAAGCAAATACACCACATAGGTTGTATAGAATAGAGAAGTACAGACAAGTCCCAGCAAAGAAATGGGGATGGTGGGTGGGTAACCTGGACTGCAACAGTGAGAATACACCAACATCTACATTTATGGTAGGTACACAACTGTACTATGTTCATAGTGTTTCACTGTTGCAGTTATTACACTTGGGTTGAATCCCAAAGCTGAGGTTGGGCAGCTGGGTCTAAATAGGATTAGGAGTGGCTATGAGCTCCTGCAGAACTGTAGTGGCAAAGCCACTACACTGGATTTAGAGTAAAGAGGTAAGTGGTAGTGCTTAGTAGAAGTGTGCACTGAACTCCAAGCTGCAGCCTTCAAAATTTCCTTGGGTGGTACTCCTCTGAGAAAGGCTGCTGAAGTGGCTGCTGCCCTGGAAGAATGTGGCTTAATATTCTTAGGCACTGACTTGCCATGCTGTGCATAGCAGAAACAAATACAATGTCCTATCCATTTTGAAATAGTCTGCTGTGAAATAGCCTTTCCTTGTGATCCTGCAGCATATGCTACAAACAGTTGCTCAGTTTTTCTGAAAGCTTTTGTTTTGTCCAAGTAGAAGCATAGCTGCCTTTGTATGTCCAAAGAGTGCAGAAGCCTCTCCCCTTTATTCTGGGGATTTGGATAAAATGTAGGTATATGAATGGTTTGGTTAAGAGCCATACTGGATACTACCTTTGGCATAAATGTTGGGTTTGTCCTTAGAGAAACCCTGTCCGGATGAAAAATGATAAAAGGTTCCACTGTCATTAATGCTTGTAACTCAGACTCTTCTTGCTGAAGTTATTGCTAGGAGCAGAGCAGTTTTCCATAAGAATTTTATATCTGCTGTATTGGCTGGCTCAAAATGAGGCAGTGTATGCTTTTCTAAAACAACGTTGAAGTCCCATGTGGGTATCGGTGCTCTCCTTGGAGGCCTTATGTTTTTTGCCCCTCTGAGGTACTGTCTTAGCAGTGGATGAGAGAAAACAGGAGGTCCCATATTGTAATGAGCTGAAATGGCAGAGGCATGGATCTTAACTGATAAGGATAGGTCTTTGTCCAGCATCTCAGTTAGGTATTGTAAAATCTGAGGAATATTTGCAACAAGTGGTTCAAGTCCTTGTGCCTGGTTCCAAGCACAGAATCTCTTCCATTTTTCTGCATAAGATTTCCTGGTGCTGGGCCTCCTGGCTTCCAAAATGACATCCATAACAGTTTTAGAGAGAGGTGTGTTCTGAGTGGTTATGTTATCTGCCATGCAGCCAGATTTAAGCTTCTGAGTGGGCAGCGCAGGATCCGATTGTTTTGTTGAGTCAGAAGATGAGGGAATTTCAGGTAAAGTCCAGGCTGGGCCTTGAGACAAGCTCTTTAGGATTGGGTACCAGTGCAGGCGTGGCCAGTCTGGGGCAATCAGAATCATTTTTGGCTTCTCGTCTGACTTTTAGGAGCACCTTGGGAAGGAGAGGCAGTGGTGGAAAGGCATAAACTGTTAGGGTTTTCCAAGTGAATGATACAGCATCCACTTTCCATGCTTGTGACTGACAAATCCTTGTGCAGAATCTCTGTAGTTGGCAGTTGTGAGGGGAGGCAAAAAGATCCATGTCTGGGCATCCCCATTTCCTTATCATGCTGAAGACCTGTGGATTTAGTTTCCACTCGTGAGGGTCCATGAGGTTTCTGCTTCATCTGCCAGAGTATTTTTCTTTCCTGGCAGGAATTGTGCCTGCAGATGTACTTGATAGGTCAGTGCTGTGTTCCACAAAGTCATGGCTTGCTTGCAGAGGGGGTAGGAATGTGTGCCCCCTTGCTTGTTTATGTACCACATTAACTGTACTATTGTCCGTCTTTAGTAATATTTGTACTGGATGAAGTAGATCCTTGAAGGCTGTCAGGGCATTCTGTACAGCTAGCATCTCTGACTGATGTGAAGATGCATTTGGTCTGTGGGCCACGTACCCTGAATACATTTTCCTACCATGTGTGCCCCCCTGGCATAATCCGATGCATCTGTTAGTGTCTGCCTGGCTGTGGGTGAAGTGAAAGGCTGTCCCTTGTTGTGGTGACAGGCCAGTGCCAACCATCGAAAAGTACAGTTTTGTACCTACCATAAATGTAGATGTCCGATAGGTATGCATCTGCAGTCATAACATATGGGTTGTCCTGCCTCAGGCAGCCCTTCGGTCGGCCGGATTCCAAAGTCTGGGTCTGGCCTCGGCTGATGTCGACTTTCCCGGCGCCAGAGCGCCTGGGGTATAAAAGCATCAGCCGACGCCATTTTCCTCAGTTTTTCTTGCCCCAGATGCCAGGTGCCCTCTAGGAAGGCTAAATTTGGAGAAATGCAGAAATGTTCCAAACATTTGCTAAATTATATACATGTATAAACAAACAAATACACCATAATAGATTCCCCCAGCTAGCTAAAAGAGGGGTATGTACCCTAGGAATACCACAGAGGGGTAGGAGGGAGGGTAAACCTGACTGCAGATGCATACCTATCGGACATCTACATTTATGGTAGGTACAAAACTGTACTAAGTTCATCGTGCATACAGCTGCAGTCATAACAGATGGGTAGAATTCCCAAAGCTAAAAAAGAGGGGTGGTCGGCACTAAGTGGAACTAGGAGGGGCAAGGATGCCCTGCAAGACTGCAGTGGCAAAGCCCGCTCTAGATTTGGAGTATAATGGTAGGTGATAGTGCTTGGAGAAAGCATGTACAGAACTCCAAGTGGCTGCTTCCAAAATATCTTTGGTAGGAACTCCCCTGAGGAAAGCTGCAGAGGTAGCTGTGGCCCTTGTGGAGTGAGATCTGATGCCTGTAGGTACAGTTTTACCATGAAAAGAACAAAAGCGTATGCAGTGGGCTATCCATTTTTTGACTGTTTGGAAATAGCCTTCCCTTGAGCACCTGTAGCATACGACACAGAGTTGCTCTGATTTTCTGAATGGCTTTGTTCTGTCCAAATAACGAAGCTGTCTGTGAATGTCCAAGGAATGTAGTAGTCTCTCCCCTTTGTTTTGTGGATTAGGGTAAAAGGTAGGTAAGTGGATAGCCTGATTCAAGGCTACCCTGGATACTACCTTTGGCATAAAGGAAGGGTTGGTTAGTAAGGAAACTCTGTCCTGATGGAAAATGATGAAAGGCTGCACAGCCATGAGGGCTTGTAGTTCCGAAACCCTGAGTGCTGAGGTGATAGCCAGAAGGAAGGCTGTTTTCCATGACAAATACTGCAGTTCTGTTGAAGCAGCTGGCTCAAATGGAGGCAGGGTCAGTTTTTCTAGAATGAAATTGAGGTCCCAAGTAGGTACTGGTTGCTTCCTTGGGGGTTTTACATTCTTAGCCCCTCTGAGGAACTGTCTTAAGAGAGGGTGAGAGAATAAAGGAGGATCAGTGTTGTATTGAGCAGAAATGGCTGAGGCATGGATTTTGATGGAGGAGAATGAAAGTCCACTGCTTGGCATCTCAGCTAGGTACTGTAATATTTGAGGTAAATTCAGTATTCCAGGATTCTGACCCTTTTTCTGATTCCAGGCACAAAACAGTTTCCATTTTGCGGAGTAGGCTTTTCTAGTAGAAAGCCTTCTGGCCTCCAAAATGACATCCTGCACCTCCTTGGAGAGTAGGGTCCGTTGTGAATTTAAGGAATCCTCCATGCGGCTAGATTGAGTGTTTTCAGCTGACTGTGAAGAGTTTTGAAGTTGTGCTGAGTCAACCAGAAGAGGCATTAGAGGCAGAATCCTTGGTGGGGAATGCGTCAGGCTCCTCAGGAGTGGGTACCAGTGTTGTCTTGGCCAGTCTGGAGCAATAAGAATCATCTTTGGTCTGTCTGCTCTGGCTTTTAATAGAACTTTGGGCAGCAGAGGAAGAGGTGGAAAGGCATAAACTGTCATTGTTGTCCAACTGAAAGAGTACGTCCACTTTCCAGGCCTGTGGATGATAGGTCCTTGAGCAGAATTTTGTCAATTGGTAATTTCTGTGGGTAGCAAAGAGATCTAGGTCTGGCCTTCCCCATGCTTGAATTATCTTTGTAAAAACTTGAGGATGCAACTTCCATTCGTGTGGATCTGTCATATTTCTGCTTAGGTTGTCTGCCAGCGTGTTTTCCTTGCCTGGCAGGAATTGTGCTTTAAGTTGGATTTGTAATTCCAGAGCCATGTTCCAAAGAGACATGGCTAGCCTGCACAGGGGATATGAATGGGTTCCTCCCTGTTTGTTTATGTACCACATCACTGTGGTGTTGTCTGTCCTTATCAATAGCTGGCCTGGTCCAGTAGGTCTTTGAAAGCCATAATAGCATTTTTTGCTGCTAGCATTTCCTTTTGATTGATGTGTAAGTGCTTTTCTTTTTGGGACCATTTGCCCTGAATGCACTGATCTGTCATGTGTGCCCCCCAGGCGTAGTCAGAGGCGTCTGTTATGATGATTTGATTTGCTTGAGGCAAGCAGAATGGGAGACCTATGTTTCTTTGGCATGCTTGAGCCCACCACAGAAATTCCTTTTGGAGGAATGGAATCAGTGGTATAATTGTTTCCAAACTGTGGCTGTGTTGAGACCATAAGTTTTTTTAGGTACCATTGAAGTTTCCTCATATGCAGCTTTGCACATGGGATTAGCAGGATGCAAGATGCCATGAATCCCAGTGCCTGCAGGATTTTCCTTGCAGTCAGCCTGGTGAAGGTTGCCAGTTTTCTGAAGTATTGAGTTAGTTGCCCTGGTTTCTCAGGCGTGAGGTAGGCCATCTGGGTGTTTGTATTCAAGCTGGCACCCAGGAAAATTATTGTTTAAGAGGGTATTAGTCTTGATTTCTTTTTGTTGACTGTGTATCCAGGAGAGTTCAACAACTATTACAAACGCCAGATGTTTTAGAAGTGTTTGCTGTCCACTTGGATCAGGCAGTCGTCCAAATATGGGTATATTTGTATCCCTTGAAGTCTGCAGAAGGCAATTACTGATGCCAGGCATTTCGTGAACACTGGGCGCATGAGATAAGCCAAAGGGCAATGCAGAGAATTGATAATGGGTTGAACCTGCAAGAAATCTGAGGTATCTTCTGCAATCTTGTCTGATAGGGACATGCAGGTATGCCTCCTTGAGGTCCAATGTTACCAACCAAGCCTCCTTGCCCAGCATGGGAAGAAGCTGCTGTAATGTGAGCATCTTGAATTTTGGTACGAGTAAATATGTGTTTAGGATGGATAGGTCCAAAATAGGTCTCCAGTCTTTGTCCTTCCTTGGTACCAGGAATAGTCTGGAATAAAAACCTTGACCCTGTTCTTGTGCAGGTACCTCTTGAATAGCTTTCATGTCCATGAAAGCTGAAATTTGTTTTTGTGCCTCTGCCCTTTGATTTTGTGGCAGGTTTGGCATGCCTTTCATTTTTGGAAGGTTGTGAAAGTGGAATCTGTAGCCTCTGTCTATAATGTCCAGGATCCATTTGTCTTGTGCGACAATATGCCAATTTTTCGAAAATGCCAGTTTTTCGCCTAAAGGTGCTGCCATTAAAGCTTTGCTTGGCATGCAAAAGGGAAAGTCATTGGTTCTGCTTTCTCAATGGCTGTGATCTATCCTCTCCACCTGTTGGTGTAGGTGCTTGCCATTGTCTGCCTCTAAATGATCCTTGAGATTGCCCTCTACCCCTCGGGCGCCTGTATCTACCTCTGAGGTCTGTCCGTGGCTGGAAAGAACCAATTTTTTGAAGGCCAATTTCTACTGAAACTTGGAGGTTGTACCTGTAGGAAATCTTGCACTGCTTGCATTGATTTTGCCTTTTCCTCCATTTTCTTTAATACCTCCTCAGCTTTAACACCAAACAATACATCTTTTTGAAGAGGTGCATCTAGTAATTTAGCTTTGACATGATCTGGTAAGGTTTGCTCTTTGAGCCAAGCATGTCTACATATGACTGAGCCTGTAACAGCAGCTCTACGTGAGGCCTCTTAAAGCATCAAAACCACATTGCAAGGTATGTTTACCCACTTGTTCTGCACTATGCAACAAATCCTGCAACTCCTTCAAGTCTGGTTGTTCAGGTTGTGACATTTTGCTTTTCAACTGAGATAACAAAAACTGTGGATACTTTAACATATGGAACTGACAGTTTAATGCCCTCATGGTTAAAGTGGCTGAGGTGTATACCTTCCCCCCCCCACCTTTCTAAAGCTCTGGAATCTCTCTCTGAAGGTAATGGATTTTTGGCAGTGGAGGCCTTAATTCCCTTGCGACCCTGTGAAATAGTTTCTGGGTCAGCCGCATGGCTTTTGTATAGGAACTGGTGTGAATCAGGAACCCGGTAATACCAGTCAGGCTTGACTGGAGCTGGAGGTAAAGAATCTGGGTTAAGGCTGGCCTCTGAATACACATCATCTAGTATGTCTAAGACAGGAGGGATAGCCAGAGGTCTCTGCTGAGGGAGCAAGAGGAAATCCCTGAGCCTTTTCTTGGAGTCTGAGTAATCTTGGCCTTCCCAGTGGAAGTGTTCCCTCAAGGTATGCAAGGTTTCTCCAAAAGAATAGTCCTCGGGGGGGGGGGGGGACAGAGGGAATGGACTCCTCTGCATCAGAATCTTCAAAAGGGGAGTATGAATGTTCCTGGTCTTCGGAATGTTCTGAAGTAATGGAGGCCTGGTCCGAGGAAGGGTATTCTTCCTCCACTCTGGGCCTTTTGTCCGAGGGGGGTTGAGAACCCCTGATAAGAGTAATCAAATCCTCATCCATTTTGAGCATCTGTTTTTTAGGCATGGGGCCTTAAAAGGGCCCTGTGGAGCTTGTCTTAGTATGCATGGCTGCTTTAGATTTGGTGAAAGCCTTAATGGAAAAAGAAGAAGGCCTGAAGACACCTTGAGAGGTGGTAGGCCTGTCTAAACTGAGTTTCCCTGCCAAGAGTGGCGTCGGTATCTGTATTCGGGGTGTGGGCAGAGAAACCTGCGACCTTGGGCACAGAAGACACCGCTAAGGAAGTGTCATCGGTAGTCAGGGGCTGCGTAGGCACCTCGCTGAGAACTGGAGCACCTGTAGTCGGCTTTAGCATGGTGTCGGTAGAAGTCGCGGACCTCGTATGTCGGTCCTTATCTTTGCGTCTTTTACTCAAAACTGGAGTCTGAGTATCCGACGACAATGTAATTAAACTTTTTGCCAAAATAGTGTTGGGCGAACTCCGCCAGACGCTTAATAGTGCGTTTGTTGAATGTAGCACAAAAACGACAGGCCGAGACGTCGTGGTCTGGGCCTAAGCAAGGAATGCAGAGGGAATGGAAATCCTTATGCGGTATTTGCTTCCCACATGAAATGCAATTAACTTTGTCTGACATAGGTCAGAGGCAAGAAAAGTTTCCCCAACGGGGTACTTAGCTTTCAAGAAGACTTCGGTTGAAAAATATTCATAATCTCAGGAGCTGGCAGACCGGCACTTGCGAACTGCTTCTGCTTCGGGCACCGCGTGGCAAGAAAGACTGAAGAAAATGGCGTTGGCTGGTTCTTTTATACCCCTGCCGCAATGACGTCAGGGAAGAAGCGACGACATCCGATGCCGGACCTGGACTATGGAATTCGGCCGACCGAGGACCCGCCTGACGGCAGGATAACCCATCTGTTATGACTGCAGCTGTATGCACGATTAACATCAGCACAAGCTAATAGTCTATCCTCACAAGCCTCAGCAGGAGTGTACTCTTTTGCATCAGTAAAGCTCTGAAGAGCTTGGAACCGAAACTTGTCTTTTAGTCAGCTCAGCTTGAGCTGACAGTTTGGCTGTGTGGAAGATGAAAAGTTTTGGAAGCCATCTGTCTTCTATACTCTTTGTCAAGACAGAACCCACAGAGATAAGGCTACTGCAGCAAGAATCAATATGCTTATCACTATTGTCAATGATAATCATCAATTACCTGCTTTTACATGAATTGCATAATACATTGCCTTTGTCTGCAGTCCATGCAAGCAGTTTAGGTCTTAACTTGCTTACTAAAGAAATCACAAAGCCAAAAAACAATGGGGGACAAATACTCAAAAAAAAAAAATCAGGGACAATTTTTTAATTATTCAAATCAATTTAAAATATTAACTCATTCACTCCAGTGGAGCTCAGGAACTTTGCACTGTAACTTCCAATGGGCGGAACCCCAAGCCTTTTCACACAAATTATGTCCTCACACTTCAAACAAATGTTCATATCTCTGGAACCATAGGGGTTATGAAAGAAATACAAATAGCAAACTCAACAACACAAACTATATTTATAGTGGTAATACTCTTTAGGTTCTAGGTCTTAAAATTTAATTTTACAAGTCACAGTAAACACAGTAACTATTACAATTGTTATTGCGTCTTTCGGCTTTTCCCGGTTAGGGGTCGCCACAACGGAACTCCGGTCCGCTAATGATTGGTAGTTGATTTGTACATGCCGAGTTACCAGCCCTGACGCACAACCTTCAACAAAGGTACACCCATTCACGCATGTCTCCACGCAGAAGACACTCTAGCTGAGAATCGAACCGGACAGCATCTTACTGTGAAATGACAACGCTACCGCAGCACCATCACTTGTAATATTTGTCAACAACTTACAATATCTCACCAACCACTGAAGTTACACACATACTGTCAGCAGCATTTTATTCATCTAGCTGAGAGCTTTCATATGAGGCTAAGAAGTTCTGTCTGTATTTATTAGTTGAGATATTTAGAAGCTTGTGAAATGTATATCTATATAAATTAATATCATAAAAACAGTTAAATAGAAGTTATGTTCTTACCATAACGTTCCATGTTAGTTGACTTCTTCTCGCCTTCTTCTTGCTGGATGGGTTCGGAGCCGACCTCGGCTCCGACTCGGCCACTCTAAAAGCTCGAGAGTTGGTTCCACCGGCTCGAGGCTCCCCTTATATCCCACAATGCTAGGCGAGAGTTACCTCAGATCTCGTTTGTAAGCTAACCCCAGCTTATAATAGTAACAGAATAACTCTAAACAGAGTCCACCTCTAACAACAGGGAGAAAGAAGGGTGACCTACATCCTGATTCAGGAAATATGCAAGCAGCATATGCCTAAGAAAAGAGGTGGTAGAAAGAGAGGTCACAATCACAACTCCTCTAGGTCTGTCCAGGCCAGGGGAAGGAGGGTGGACGCAAGAAGAAGGCGAAGAAGACAACTAACATGGAACGTTATGGTAAGAACATAACTTCTATATGTTAAGTTGTCTATCTCGCCTTCATTCTTGCTGGATGGGACCGCCCCTAGCACCTTGTCCCGGTGGTCTAACGGAACAGACTCCTGAGAACAGTGGAACCAAAGTTAGCTCTATGCCTAGAAGCTAAATCCAACTTATAATGAGAAATGAAAGTGTGAGGAGTAGCCCAAGTAGCCGCTGCACAAATGGTGTCAATAGGCAGTCTGTCTTGGAAGGCTAAGGAAGTAGCCAAAGCTCTGGTAGAATGGGCCTTAGGTTTATTAGGCAGCTTTTGGTGTCTAATCTCATAAACAAGGGTAATCAGAGATGTAAGCCATCTAGATAATGATACCTTTGAAACTGAAAGTCCCTTTCTGCCTTCTGCATAGGAGATAAACAGTTGGTCAGATTTTCTGAATTGTTTTGTTCTATCCAAATAGTATCTCAACTGACGATGAACATCTAGCCAGTGTAATTTTGTTCAGACCTATTGGAATATTCTGGAAAAAGACAGGAGGTCAATGCTTTGATTTAGATTTGACGTCGAGACTACCTTAGGCAAAAAGGACGGGTTGGTTCGTAAGGATACCCTGTCCTTATGGAACAATAGATAAGGAGGTCGACAGCTGAGTGCATGAAGTTCTGAGACTCTTCTAGCTGAAGTAATAGCTACCAGAAAGAGAGTCTTCCATGATAGCAATTTTAAAGAACAGGAGGCTGCAGGTTCGAAGGGGGGAAGAATCAAAGAAGTAAGAACTAAATTTAGGTCCCAAGGAGAAGGAGGATTTCTTATAGGAGGTCTGAGAAGAAAAACTCCTTTCAAAAAGGCTTTGCAAAGCTTGTGGGACATTAAGGCAGACTCAGAAATACCCACATGAAAGTTAGAGATAGCTGCCAATTGAACTTTAAGAGTAGAAGGGGATGAACCTGCATGGAAGAGTTCAGCTAGAAAATCAAGGACTATTTGGATGGAAGCAGTGAAAGGATCTATGTCCCTTCCTTGAGCCCAATATGTGAAACGCTTCCACTTACTCAAATAAATCTTCCTAGTGGAAGATTTATGGGAAGCTATCAAAATATCTCGAACAGAGTGAGATAATTGAGGAAGCCTGGCTAAGGTTGGAACTGGAGGAACCAAGCAGTGAGGTTCAGAGAGGGGAGGGAGCGATGTAACTGACCCGATTGATGGATCAAAAGGTCTGGAACTAGGTCCAGATGCCAAGGTCGCTCCAGTAGAAATTGATGTAGAAAGGGGAACCACACCTGTCGAGGCCAGTAAGGAGAAATGAGGATCAACGAGGCCTTCTGAGCGATAGCTTTCTGTATCACTTGAGAGATTAGTGGGAAGGGAGGAAATGCATACAGAAGTCCCCGGGCCAAACTTGGACTAGAGCGCCTCTGCTGGGTTGGCCTGGTAAAGGGAATAGAGTGAAATAATGTCTGCACTTGCTGTTTTGGGGAGTAGCAAAAAGATCGCAGCAAGGCTGACCCCACTTGAGAAAAATCTCTCACAACAGAGTCTTTCAGAGACCACTCGTGAGGCATGAGGATAGCTCTGCTCAATTTGTCCGCTATTTGATTGGACTTCCGGGATGTGCGTTGCTATCAGAAAACGCTGAGAAGAAATCGCCCATTGCCACAATCTGAGTGCTTCTCGACACAGGGTAGGACCTGGTTCCGCCTTGTTTGTTGATGTATCACACTACAGACATATTGTCTGTCTGGATTGCAATCGTTCCCAAGGGGAGAGAGTCTTGAAGGGCTTGCAACGCTAAAAGCACTGCTCTCATCTCCAGAACATTTATGTGCAAGTGGCATTCGATTGGTTGCCATGTGCCCTGGACCGTCCTGCCCTGACAATGCCCCCCCCACCCGATCAGGGAGGCGTCCGTTGTCAGAGTAGCAACCGGAGGGGGAGGAACAAAGGGTCTTCCCAAGCAGAGCTGAGGGGAAGACATCCACCACATGAGATGATTTCTGCACGCCTGCGTGATCATAATGGTGTGGGACATTGGAAGTTGCTGGTATGACCATTGTGTAAAGAGCATCCATTGAAGGATTCGCATGTGGAATCTGGCTAATGGAAGCAGAGGTATGGCAGCCGCCATAATTCCCAACACTTTCAGAACTAACCTGGCTTTGATTCTGTTGTTGTTGAAAAGGAGTGAGACCAGTCTGTGTATGTCTGTTATTCTCTGATCTGTTAGCCTCGCAGACATGTCTACTGTGTCTAGATTTGCCTATGAAGGTAATAGTACGACAAGGCAAAAAACAGACTTTTCGCAATTTATTGAAATGCCTAACTTTTGACAAATGAAAAGTGTAATCCCTGGCCATCAGAAGGAGATGCTTGGTGGGAGCTGTGAGGAGCCAGTCGTCCAAATATGGAAACACCTGGAATCCTTGTCGCCTCAGGTGAGAAGCTACCACTGCCATGCATTTGGTAAACACCGGGGCAGTGGTGAGACCAAAGGGCAGGGCCCTGAATTGAAAATGACTGGTTCCCAGCCTGAAGCGGAGGAATCTTCTGGAGCGTCTGTTCATTTTATGTGATAGTATGCATCCTGAAGGTCTATAGAGCACATCCAGTTTCCTTTTCTCAATAGGGGAAGGATGGACTGCAGCGTGACCATCCAAATCTTGTTTTCTTGACTGATCTGTTCAAGATACTGAGATCCAAAATTGGTCTCCAGTCCCCTGTTTTCTTTGGAACTAAAAGAACCTTGAGTAGATTCCGGATCCTTGCTGGTCTGCTGGAACTGACTGAATTGCTCTTTTGCAAGCAGTTTTGAAATTTCCAAAACCGCTAGATCCCTTTGAGCGGGTGGAACATCTGGAAGGGATTTTTGATTGTTTCGAATGCGAAGAAAGGGGATAGAATAGCCTTCGAAATGACGGACTGTACCCATTTGTCTTGAGTCAGGGATAGCCAGGCTTTGGGTACAGTGACACTTCCCCGACTGCCTCCAAGGTGGGCAGCCGGGCAACACCTCAGGGATGCTGAAAGGGCTTATCAGAGAAGGCTTCTCGATTGCCCTGGTTCTGCGGAGCCCCTGCCTCGAGGCGGCGTCTACCATTGTTATTCCCGCCTCTGCCTCTGGCGGGTAACGACTTTGTGCCAGGCGAAGTCCCTTGATTTTGTTTACGGAACCACATTTTCCCACTTTTCTGGCCTTTGGGGTAAGGCCTAGAAGGAGTAGAAAATGGACTCCGACGGCAGAAAGAGTCTTGCCATCAGTCTCGCACCTAGTCAAGGTTTCTTTCACTTGAGGACCAAAGAGAGATGATCCATCAAACGGGAGTTAGTGAAAGACGCCTTGAAGGGTCCGCAAATTACATAGCCGCATCCAGGCATGTCTACGTAAGGCCACACCTGTCCCTGCGGCCTACTCGCTCCATCAGCCGCATAAGAAAGGAGGCATGGAGGAGTTGGCTATGGAGTTAAGGGTAGCCAGCTGAGTGTTCATTTTATCTTGAAAACCCGCAGCTGTAGGATCCTTCAACATGTCACTCGCTTTAATCAAGTCCCTTTGAAGACGAGTGAAATGGCACAGGTAGTTCAGCTTAACGATAGTAAATGTCGCTGACGAGAACATCCGCTTCCGCACCTGTCCATGGACCTAGATTCCTTGTTAGGTGGATGGACAGGTACTGAAGGATCAGCTAGTTCCTTCTTAGTGGCAGCAGCTACCACCATAGCATCCACAGAAACTCCTTTTGTCAAGAACTGCTTGTCTGCTGGTGCCGTTATGAATTTGGAGGGTCTCCTGGGAGTGGGGTCCACTGAATCAGGAGCCGTCCATGCCTTTTTAGCAACCACCTGCATGAGGGGGTCAAAGGGAGGGGACACCCAGGAGGTGGAAGGGCGAGAGCCAAACGCCTCAAGATATACAGATTCATCCTCCGAAGGGTTAAGGGCTGGCCAATTTCCCCTCTGCTTCAGGATCTCTAGAATGTCTGCAAAGGAGACATCTTCAGAAGGGGAACTGGGGGAACCCTCTGAATCATCTAAATCTGTGTCAGATGTGATGGACTCAGGTGAGTCAATGTGTTTCCTCTTACACTTCCTCTTCCGAGGGGGCTCTTCTGCGAAATCAGGAGAGGCCTCGAAGAGGATGAAATCCCACAGGGGTTCCTGAGGAGCTGGCTCTCTGCGGTCCGGGATGAGGGAGTGAGTCGACTTGACCTGAGGCACCGAGAGGGGCGGACGGCGCCGAATGTGGAGTAGAGCCAGGCTCTAACACACTCCGCATGACCTCAAACGCACCCCTGTCAGGCAAAGCCAGAGGTCCCCGCTCCGAGAAGCTGAAAACCTCCCTCGCACCGACAGTGATAGCTCGAGGCGATGTCGGAGCCGAACTCACCAGCCGGCTCCGAGAGGAAGAGGGGGTCGGACAAGGGTCCGATGCCACTCACCCCTCGAGCCGACGATGGAAGTCCGGGCGCCGAGATTCTTCTAAGGAAGAAATCGGAGCCGGCGATGGAGCCGAAGACAACTGTATCGGCTCGACGCTACCACAGTCTCGGTTCCGACGACCGCCCGAGCTCAACTGAGTCGGAGGAGGAATATATTGATGGACAGGGGCAGGCATCGACTGATGAGTCGGGCTCTGAAGCATCTGGGCCAGTGCCTCGGACTTAAGAAGTCGACTCACTACCCTCTGAAGGTCATGATCCGACAGCCTCGATGACCGAGAGGAATGAGATTTATGGCCCCGTTCAGACAGCAGGGGAGATCCTGGAGCCGAATGAACGGAGCCAAGGGATGGTGACCTGGACCTCTTCCTCGATGTCGGCTCTGAAGATCTGGTCGGAGCCGACACGGAATTCTCTAATCCTCGGCTCCAGTCGGAGCCGAGGGAACCACAGAAACTGTGGACTGAGACTCATCGGCTCCAGCCGAGCCGATGTAGGAGGTTTAGAAGCCTTAGGTCTCGGCTCAGTTGCTGGAGCCGAAGACCTAGAAGCCTTGGAGGGCTTCCCTGAAGACACAGTAAGGGAATCCTCAGGCTTGAGTAAACCTCTCAAAATTAATTTATTTTTTCTTTCCTGCAGGACCCTGGGACTGAAGCCATGGCAAACAGCACAGGAGTCCTGCAGGTGCAAAGGCCCCAAGCAGTAGACACAAGAAGTGTGACCGTCTGTCAGAGACATTTTCTGACAGCAGGCATCACACTTCTTGAAGCCTGAGACCTTTGATTCTTTAGAAATCCCGAAAGTGCAATCACACACACAGTCAAAAAAACACACTGATTACACCCTGTCTAGTTTTAGCTTAAAATAAAACTGACTAGGTTTTAAATTAAGAAAATAACACACACACACACCCACTAGGGAAGGAAGAAGGCCTGAAGGCCCGAGGGAAGAACTTAAAAGTTCTTGTGGGGAAAAAACAGGAATTTTAAGAAAAAGGGGCAAGAATTCCTCTAAAGTAAGGGAAATAAGTATAAAAATTAAAATTAAAGGGGTTTAAATACACTAACTTTACAAGAAAGTCACTTACCAAGAACCGGTAGAAAACCAACACCTCGATCACTGTAGCGGCAAACGAGATCTGAGGTAACTCTCGCCTAGCATTGTGGGATATAAGGGGAGCCTCGAGCCGGTGGAACCAACTCTCGAGCTTTTAGAGTGGCCGAGTCGGAGCCGAGGTCGGCTCCGAACCCATCCAGCAAGAATGAAGGCGAGATAGACAACTTAACATTATGTATTTACCTGCACTAGACAGAGGTCAAATATTAATGCAGTTGAGTTTCCTATTGTGTAAGCTTTAAAATAGAATCTTTTAAAACCTTGTATATAGCATGAATTTGGAATTGATGATGCAAATAAGAACAAGCAATATTTGACACCTAGGGGCATCAGTAGGAGTTAACTGCAGATGTACCTGGAAGCATCACTCTGACGTAATGAGTTACAGGATAACAGTTTTTGCATTAACATGGACTTTCTGAATATTAGTATGAAAACCGAAGTGGCTGTAACCCACGTTATGATCACCAGTTCCACTGAAAGGGTTCCCCCCAGTGCAATGTTACAGGAGAAAACACATTGCAGACTGGCTCCATTCACCAAACCGGGTTGTCATCACCACCCATCCCAGAGAAAAATACCCATTTTTCTTCCTGCATACCACAGCATTTTCATATTGCCCCCTGTGTCATACAGAAAAAAAATTACCAATTTTGCTTATGTGCCAGTAAGCAAATATAAATTACCAAGTTATGCTTCTTAACTTTTGCGCGAGAATTCTGGACAAACCAAAAATTAGGGGGGGGGGGGTAGTAGTCAAAATCAGGGACATTTTTCAAAATAAAGAATGAAAGGGAATAGAGTATGGAAATTATTGCAACAGTTTTCCAACTATAGTTTATGGGTGTTAAACCACTGAGAGTCATAAATCAAGCTACTGCATATTTATTATTTATTTTAACATTACTTTACCAGGATAAATCTAACTGGACACAAAGTGTCCGTTTTCAGTGGAGTCCTGGGGAGAAAAGCTCCAAGGAAGTTAGAGTACATACATGGTTTACATAGCAATAAAAAAACTGGTATAGAAGATGAGAAAAGTACAGCTGTGTACCTACCATAAATGTAGATGTTACAGGGTATTCACTGTTGCAGTATTACACTTGGGTTATCCTGCTGGCAGGATACCTGCAGTCTGCCTGAATTCCAAAGTCCTGGTTCGGTGTCGGTTGCTGTCGCCTCTTCCCTAACTTCAGTACGCCAGGGGTATACAAGATGCAGGAGACACCACTATCTTCAGTTTTTCTTGCCCAGATGTCAGGTGCCCCCAAGAAGGTAGGCAATACATATTGCTTATAAAACACATACACTAAAATAAACAAAACCTTCATCTACAAGCAAATACACCACATAAGTTGTATAGGATAGAGAAGTAGAAAGGGGGATGGAGGGTGGGTAACCTGGACTGCAACAGTGAATACACTCTAACATCTACATTTATGATAGGTACACAACTGTACTATGTCCATCGTGTCTCACGGTTGCGGTCATGACACTTGGGTTGAATCCCAAAGCTGAGGTAGGGCGGCTGGGTCTAAAAAGGATTAAAAGTGGCTATGAGGCCCTGCAGAACTGCAGTGGCAAAGCCTGCTCTGGATTTAGAGTAAAGAGGTAAGTGATAATGCTTGGCAAAAGTGTGCCCTGAACTCCAAGTTGTAGCCTCCAAAATTTCCTTGGTTGGTACTCCTCTGAGAAAGGCTGCTGAAGTGGCTGCTGCCCTGGTAGAATGTGGGCTAATATTCTTAGGCACTGATTTGCCATGCTGTGCATAGCAGAAATGAATGCAGTGTCCTATCCATTTTGAAATAGTCTGCTTTGAAATGGCCTTTCCTTGTGATCCAGCAGCATATGCTACAAACAGTTGCTTAGTTTTTCTGAAAGCTTTTTGTTTTGTCCAAGTATAAGTGTAGCTGCCTGTGTATGTCCAAAGAGTGCAGAAGTCTCTCCCCTTTATTCTGGGAATTTGGATAAAAAGTTGGCAAATGAATGGTTTGGTTAAGAGCCACACTGGATACTACCTTCGGCATGAAAGTTAAGTTTGTCCTTAGAGAAACCCTGTCCGGATGAAAAATGATAAAAGGTTCCACTGCCATCAATGCCTGCCACTCAGACTCTTCTTGCTGAAGTTATTGCTAGGAACAGAGCAGTTTTCCATAAGAATTTTATCTCAGCTGTACTGGCTGGCTCAAAAGGAGGCAGTGTGAGCTTTTCCAAGACAAAGTTGAGGTCCCATGTAGGTATCGGTGCTCTCCTTGGGGGTCTTATGTTTTTTGCCCCTCTGAGGTACTGTCTTAGCAGTGGATGTGAGAAAATAGGAGGTTCCGTATTGTAATGAGCTGAAATGGTAGAAGCATGGATCTTAATTGATGAGAAGGATAGGCCTTTGTCCAGCATTCTCAGTTAGGTATTGTAAAATCTGAGAAATATTTTAAACAAGTGGTTCAAGTCCTTGTGCCTGGTTCCAAGCACAGACTCTCTTCCATTTTTCTGCATAAGATTTCCTGGTGCTAGGCCTCCTGGCTTCCAAAATGACATCCATAACAGCTTTAGAGAGGGGTGTGTTCTGAGTGGCTATATTATTTGCCATTGCAGCCAGATTTAAAGGTTCTGAGATGGCTGTGCAGGATCAGATTGTTTTGTCGAGTCAGAAGATGAGGAATTTGAGGTAAAGTGCAGGCTGGGCCTTGAGACAAGCTCTTTAGGACTGGGTACCAGTGCTGGCGTGGCCAGTCTGGGGCAATCAGAATCATTTTTGGCTTCTCTTGTCTGACTTTTAGGAGAACCTTGGGGAGGAGAGGCAGGGGTGGAAAGGCATAAACTGTGAGGGTTTTCCAGCTGAATGATGGAGCATCCACTTTCCATGCTTGTGAGTGATAAGTCCTTGTGCACAATCTCTGTAGTTGGCAGTTGTGAGGGGAGGCAAAAAGATCTGTGTCTGGGCATCCCCATTTCCTTGTTATGCTGAAGAATTGTGGACCTAGTTTCCACTCATGAGGATCCATGAGGTTTCTGCTTAGTTCATCTGCCAGAGTATTTTTTTCTTTCCTGGCAGAAATTGTGCCTGCAGATGTACTGGATAGGTCAATGCTGTGTTCCACAAAGTCATGGCTTGCCTGCAGAGGGGGTAGGAATGTGTGCCTCCTTGCTTATGTACCACATAAATGTAGTATTGTCCGTCTTTAGCAATAGTTGTCCTGGATGTAATAGATCCTTGAAGGCTGTCAGGGCATTCTGTACAGCTAGCATCTCTTTTTGATTGATATGAAGATGCATTTGGTCCCTGGGCCACGTGCCCTGAATACATTTTCCTGCCATATGTGCCCCCCAGGCGTAATTCGATGCATCTGTTAGTGTCTGCCTGGCTGTGGGTAAAGTGAAAGGCTGTCCCTTGTTGTGGTGACAGGCCAGTACCCACCATCGAAACTCCTGTTGCAGGCAGGGAATAAGAGTTGTTTCCAGGCTGTGGCAATGTTGAGTCCAAACACTTTTTAGATACCATTGTAGCTTCCTCATATGCAGTTTTGCATATGGAATTAGCAGGATGCCATGAAGCCCAAAGCCTGCAGAATTTGTCTTGCAGGTAGCTAGGTCTTTGTTGCCATCATTTGAAAGTAATGAGTCAGTTGGCTTTGCTTGTCTGGCGTGAGATAAGCCATCTGGGCAGTTGTATTTAAGCTTGCACCCAGGAATATTCTCTTGAGAATCCACTAGTTTTGATTTCTTTTCGTTTACTGTGTACCCTAGGCAAATTAGTAATCTTTATACAAACGTCAGATGCTTTAGAAGAATGTCCTTGCTCTCTGCTTGAATAAGGCAGTCGTCCAAGTAGGGATATATTTGAATTCCTTTTTGTCTGCAAAAAGCAATTACTGGTGCCAGGCACTTTGTGAAGACCCTGGGTGCAGTTGATAAGCCAAAGGGCAGTGCACAGAATTGGTAATGCAGTGAACCAGCTATAAATTTGAGGTATCTTCTGCAAGTTTGTCTGATTGGGACATGCAGGTATGCCTCTGAGGTCCAAAGTAACTAGCCAAGCCTTCTTGCCCAGCATTTTGGAACTTCCAGGAAAGTATTTAGAGTAGACGGGTCCAGTATTGGTCTCCAAGCGTTATCCTTTCTGGGTACCAAGAAAAGTCTTGAGTAAAATCCTTGCCCCTGCTCTTCCTGTGGTACCTTTTGAATAGCCCTCATGTCCATGAGAGCAGAAATTTGTTTTTGTGCCTCTGCCCATTGATGGTGTGGCAGGTCTGGCATACCTTTTGGCCTTGGTAGGGTGCGAAAGTGGAACCTGTAACCCTGAGAAACAATATTCAATACCCATTTGTTCTGGGTGTTGGTGTGCCAATTTTGTGAGAAAAGTGCTAGTTTCCCCCCCAAGGGTTCTGACAAAAGTTAAGTGCTTGGCATAGGAACAAGAAAGTCATTGGGACCATTTCCTATAAGGTTGTGACTTGTCTTCTCTGCCTTTGGGGGCTGAAGCACCCCACTGTTTAGGTCTGTATGAGCCTTGGGGCTGAGATGTGCCTCTTGGGCGTCTGTATCTGCCTCTTTGTGGCCTGACTGACACTGGAAAGGACCAATTTTTTGAAGGCCAGTACCTGCTAAATCTGGGTGGCTGAACTTGTAAGAAATCCTTTACTGTCTGCATTGATTTTGCTTTATCCTCCATTTTCTTTAACACCTCTTCTGCCTTAACACCAAACAAAGCATCATGCTGTAATGGAGCATCCAATAATTTTGCTTTAACATGATCAGGTAAACTTTCTTCTTTTAACCAAGCATGCCTTCGAATGACCGAACCTGTAACTGCGGCTCTGCAAGAAGTCTCTAATGAATCAATACCACATTGCAAAGTATGCTTTCCCACATGTTCAGTTGCATACAATAAATCCTGCATTTCCTTATTTTCAGGACATTCTGAGCTTGTAAGCATTTTCTGTTTTAGCAAAGACATTAGGTATTGGTGATATTAAAGCATGTGAACCTGGCAGTTTAAAGCCCTTACAACTAAAGTGGCAGAGGTGTAAACTCCCCCCCTCCCCATCTATCCAGTGCTCTAGAATCCTTATCAAAGGGAACAGGGTTTTTGCAGTGGAAGCCTTGACCCCTTTGGGACCCTGAGAAATTGTTTCTGGGTCAGCAGCACAGTTTTTATAAAGAAATTTAAGAGAATCTGGGACCCTGCAGTACCTATCTGGCTTGACTGGTGCAGGACGTAAAGAATCAGGAGAGAAAATGGATTCAGAAAAATCATCAACAATATCTAGTACAGGGGGGATAGCAAGGGGCCTGTGCTGAGGCAGTAAAAGAAAGTCTCCGAGCCTTTTCTTGGATTTTGAATAATCCTGGCTCTCCCAGTGGAAATGCTCCCTTCATGGTGTGCAAGGTTTCCCCAAAAGAGTAATCCTCAGGAGGAGAGGCTGAAGGGATAGATTCTTCAGCGTCAGAGTCCTCATAGGGAGGAAGAGAATAGCCCTGTTCTGAAGAGGAATCAGAAGAAATAGAAACCTGGTCAGAGGAATCATAGTCAGTGCCTTGCCTAGGCCTTTTATCAGGAGGGGGATGGGAACCCCTGATCAAAGTAATTGGGTCCTCGGCCATTTTAAGCATCTGTTTCTTTGGAATAGAGGACTGTCCAGGAGAATGCTGTACTTGTTTCTTTGCCTTTAATGGTGTTTTAGACTTTGCCTTGGCTGCTGAAGTGGTCTTGATAGTACGCTGTGTAGGTCTGAAAACACCCTCAGAAGCCGATGCCTGCTCAGCAGCTCTGGACCCATCTGCGAGAATAGTTTCCGTAGGCCCAATACCTTAAGTTTCCAGAGGCCTAGTTGTCTCCACGTGGTAGTCTGAGGTAGCCTGTGGCTCTGAGGTAGCGGGTGTCAGGGGCTGCAAAAGCATCTCACTGAGAACCGGGGGACTGGCCTAGAAGAGACTTCGTCGTCCATTTTGGACCTTGGATGCCTATCCTTTTCTTTGTCCTTGTGCTTTTTATCAACTCCGGTCTGTTATCCCGACGGCATTATATAGTTAAACCTTTGGCCAAAGTAATGTAAAGCAAATTCAACCAGACACTTAATAGTGCGTTGGTTGAATCTAGCACAAAACCGAAAACTAGCAAGGTCAGGGCCTAGGCAAGGAATACAGTAAGAGTAAAAATCCTAATGAGGTATTTGCTTCCCACAAGAAATACAACTTGACTTTTCCTGACATCGGTCTGGAGCAAGAAAAAGTTTCCCCAATGGGGTACTTAGCTTTATTGAAGACTTCGGATTTGAAATTCAATTTCGAAAATCTCAGGAGTCGGCCGACCGGCACTTGCAAACTGCTTTTGCTTCGGGCACTGCGCGGCAAGAAAGACAGAAAAAAATGGCGTCGGCTGCATCTTGTATACCCCTCGTGCACTGACGTCAAGGAAGAGGCGACAGCAACCAATGCCGGACCATGACTTTGGAATTCGGGCCGACTGCGGCTCCAGCAAGATAACTCAAGTGTACCGACTGCAACAGTGAAACACGATGAACATCTCTTGGAATTAACGGGAAGGGTGGAAAGCCACAAAGGAGATCTGGAGGCCAATCGTGAGTCAGAGCATCCTGGGGACTTCTACCTCTGAGGGGGATTCAGGGCAAATTAATTGCTGCATTTGTGGTGGAAAGGGGAGACAAACATATCACAGCTCGGTTGGCCCCAGTGATGGAAGATCTACTACGCCACTAGTGGATTCAGGGACCACTTGTGAGGGGTCAAAAAAGTCCTGCTTAGCTTGTCTGCCGGCACGTTGGATGCTCCTGAATATGAGTTACAAGGAGAAAGCACACTGAAGACATTGCCCACTCCAAAACCCTCATGGCCTCATGACAAAGCAGATAACATGTGCCCCCTTGATTATGTACCACACCAACAGCCATGTTGTTTGTGTGAACTGCTATAGTCCCTAGAGGAACGCAGTCCTTAAAAGCTTGCAACGAAAGGACTGCTTATCTCCAGAACATTTATATCTAGTTTAGTCTCTGACTGGGGCCACGTGCTTTGAACAGTCTTCCCCTGGAAGTGCCCACCCACCCTAGAGAGAAGAGAATCTGGTCACGGTGGCCAAATAAACTGGTGGAGAAAGACCTGCCCACAAGGAAGTCTGGGGAGTCCATGCACTATGAAAGATGTGCCCGACACATTGGAGTGAGGCATATGTGAACAGAGAATGAGAAAAAGGGGACTATTAATTGCCAGGGTCCACTGTACAACTCATGTAGTACCTGGCCAGTGGGACCAGATATATGGTAGCTGCTGTAGAAAGTACAATTTTGTACCTACCATAAATGTAGATGTTCAAGTGCTAATACAGCTGCAGTCATAACAGATGGGTTCTCCTGCCGTCAGGCGGGTCCTCGGTCGGCCGAATTCCAAAGTCTAGGTCCGGCGTCGGTTGTCGTCGCTTCTTCCCTGACGTCAGTGCGCCAGGGATATAAAAGAACCAGCAGACGCCATTTTCTTCAGTTTTTCTTGCCCCAAATGTCAAGTGCCCCCAGAAGGAAGGCAATACATAAATTTGTGTAATAAAGCAATGCAATATAATCAAAATACAGTAGTTGCAAGCAAATACACAATAAAAGAATACCCCAATCAGGTTGTATGAGGAGGTGTTAGCCAATAGGCCTGTCCCAAGAGGGGAAGGAGGGAGGGAAACCTGGACTGCAGCTGTATTAGCACTCGAACATCTACATTTATGGTAGGTACAAAACTGTACTATGTTCATCGTGCATACAGCTGCAGTCATAACAGATGGGTAGAATCCCAAAGCTAAGAAAGGGGTGGTAGGCACTAGGTGGAACTAGGAGGAGCCAGAATGCCCTGCAAGACTGCAGTGGCAAAGCCTGCTCTAGTTTTGGAGTATAATGGTAGGTGGTAGTGCTTGGAGAAGGTATGCACAGAACTCCAAGTGGCTGCTTCCAAAATATCTTTGGTAGGAACTCCTCTGAGGAAAGCTGCAGCGGTAGCTGTGGCCCTTGTGGAGTGAGATCCGATGCCTGCAGGTACAGTTTTACCATGAAAAGAGTAACAAAAGCGTATGCAGTGGGCTATCCATTTTGAGATTGTCTGTTTGGAAATTGGCTTCCCTTGAGCTCCTATAGCATAGGACACAAAGAGCTGTTCTGATTTTCTGAAAGGCTTTGTTCTGTCCAAATAATAACGCAGCTGTCTGTGAATGTCCAAGGAATGTAGTAGTCTCTCCCCTTTGTTTTGAGGATTAGGGTAGAAGGTAGGTAAGTGTATAGCCTGATTCAAAGCTACCCTGGATACCACCTTTGGCATAAAGGACGGGTTGGTTCGTAAGGAAACTCTGTCCTGATGGAAGATAAAAGGCTGCACAGCCATGAGGGCTTGTAGTTCCGATACCCTACGAGCTGAGGTGATAGCCAGAAGAAAAGCTGTTTTCCAGGACAAATATTGCAAATCTGTTGAGGCAGCTGGCTCAAAAGGAGGCAAGGTCAGCTTTTCTAGAATGAAATTGAGATCCCAAGCAAGGTATTGGTTGTTTCCTTGGGGGTTTTATATTCTTAGCCCCTCTGAGGAACCGTCTTAAGAGGGGGTGAGAGAATAAAGGTGGATCAGTGTTGTATTCTGCAGAAATGGCTGAGGCATGGATTTTGATGGAGAATGAAAGTCCACTGCTTAGCAGCTCCGCTACATACTGTAATATTTGAGGTAAATTCAGTTTTCCAGGATTCTGGCCCTTTTTCTCATTCCAGGCACAAAACCGTTTCCATTTTGCGGAGTAAGCTTTTCTAGTAGACGGCCTTCTGGCCTCCAAAATGACATCCTGCACCTCCTTGGAGAGTAGGGTCTGTTGTGATGTTAAGGAATCTTCCATGCGGCCAGATTGAGTGTTTCAGCTGACTTGTGAAGAGTTTTGAAGCTGTGCTGAGTCAGAAGAGGCATTAGAGGTAGGGTCCATGGAGGGGAATGCGTCAGGCTCCTCAGGAGTGGGTACCAGTGCTGTCTTGGCCAGTCTGGAGCAATGAGAATCATCTTTGGTCTGTCTGCTCTGGTTTTTAATAGAACTTTGGGAAGCAGAGGAAGAGGTGGAAAGGCAAACTGTCATTGTTGTCCAACTGAAAGAGAGTGTCCCCTCTCCAGGCCTGTGGATGAAAAATCCTTTAGCAGAATTTTGTCAATTGGTGATTTGTGGGAGGCAGAGAGATCTATGTCTGGCCTTCCCCATGCTTGAATTATCTCTGTAAAAACTTGAGGATGCAACTTCCATTCGTGTGGATCTGTCATATTTCTGCTTAAGTTGTCTGCCAGCGTGTTTTCCTTGCCTGGCAAGTACTGCGCTTGAAGTTCGATTTGTAATTCCAGAGCCATGTTCCAAAGTGACATGGCCAGCCTGCATAGGGGGCATGAATGGGTTTCTCCCAGTTTGTATATGTACCACATTACTGTGGTGTTGTCTGTCCTTATCAATAGTTGACCTGGATGCAGAAGGTCTTTGAAAGCTATAATAGCATTTATTACTGCTAGCATTTCCTTTTGATTGATGTGAAGGTGCTTTTCTTTTTGGGACCATTTGCCCTGAATGCACCAATCTGTCATGTGCGCCCCCCAGGCATAGTCCGAGGCGTCTGTTGTGATGACTTGATTTGCTTGAGGCTTGCAGAATGAGAGACCTGTGTCTGTTTGGCATGCTTGAGCCCACCACAGAAATTCCTTTTTAACACATGGAATTAGTGGTATTATTGTTTCCAAACTGTGGCTGTGCTGAGACCATAGGTTTTTGCAGGTACCATTGAAGTTTCCTCATATGCAGCTTTGCACATGGGATTAGTAGGATGCAAGATGCCATGAATCCCAGAGCCTGCAGGATTTTCCTTGCAGTCAGCCTGGTGAAATTTGCTAGTGTTGTGAAGTATAGAGTTAGTTGCCCCTGCTTCTCTGGCGTGAGGTAGGCCATCTGGGTGTTTGTGTCCAAGTTGGCACCCAGGAAAATTATTTTGAGAGGGTATTAGCCTTGATTTCTTTTTGTTGACTGTGTATCCCAGAGAATTGAACATTATTACAAAAGCCAGATGTTTCAGAAGTATGTGCTTGCTGTCCGCTTGGATCAAGCAGTCGTCCAAATATGGGTATATTTGTATCCCTGGAAGTCTGCAGTAGGCAATTACTGATGCCAGGCATTTCGTGGATACTCTGGGTGCAGTAGATAAGCCAAAGAGCAATGCAGAGAATTGATAATGGGTTGAACCTGCAAGAAATCTGAGGTATCTTCTGCAATTTTGTCCGACTGGGACATGCAGGTATGCCTCCTTGAGGTCCAATGTTACCAGCCAAGACTCCTTGCCCAGCATGGTTAGAAGCTGCTGTAATGTGAGCATCTTTAAATTTGGTAAGAGTAAAAATGTGTTTAGGATGGAAAGGTCCAAAATAGGTCTCCAATCTTTTCCCTTCCTTGGTACCAGGAATAGTCTGGAATAAAAACCTTGACCTTGTTCGTGAGTAGGTACCGCTTGAATAGCTTTCATGTCCATGAGATCTGAAATTTGTTTTTGTGCCTCTGCCCTTTGTGTGGCAGGTTTGGCATGCCTCTCATTTTTAGAAGGGTGTGAAAATGGAATCTGTAGCCTCCGTTTATAATGTCCAGGATCCATTTGTCTTTTGTGACAATACGCCACTTTTTTGAAAATAATGCCAGTTTTCCGTCTAAGGGTGCTGCCATTTGAGCCTTGCTTGGCATGCAAAGGGGAAAGTCATTGGGCTTGCTTTCTGAATGGCTGCGAACTATCCTCACCACCTAAGTGTAGGAGCTTGCCATTGTCTGCCTCTAAACGATCCTTGAGATTGCCCTCTGCCCCTCAGGCGCCTGTATCTACCTCTTTGGGGTCTGTCCGTGGCTGGAAATGACCAATTTTGGAAGGCCAATTTCTACTGAAACGTGGAGGTAGTACCTGTAGAAAATCTTTCACTGTTTGCATTGATTTAGCCTTTTCCTCCATTTTCTTTAATACCTCCTCAGCTTTAACACCAAATAATACATCCTTTTGTAGAGGGGCATCTAGTAATTTAGCTTTGACATGATCTGGTAAAGTTTGCTCCTTGAACCAGGCATGTCTACGTATGACTGATCCTGTAACAGCAGCTCTACATGAGGCCTCTAGAGCATCAAAACCACATTGCAAGGTATGTTTACCCACTTGTTCTGCACTATGCATCAAATCCTGCAACTCCTTCAAGTCTGGCTGTTCAGGTTGTGACATTTTACTTCTCAACTGTGATAACAGAAACTGTTGGTACTTTAGCATATGGAACTGGCAGTTTAATGCCCTCATGGTTAAGGTGGCCGAGGTGTATACCTTTTTTTCCCCACCTTTCCAAGGATCTGGAATCTCTCTCGGAAGGTAATGGGTTTTTAGCAGTGGAGGCCTTAATTCCCTTGGGGCCCTGTATGATAGTTTCTGGGTCAGCCGCATGGCTTTTGTATAAAAATTTGTGTGAGCCAGGAACCCGGTAGTACCTGTCAGGCTTGACTGGGGCTGGAGGTAAAGAATCTGGGTTAAGGCAGGTGTCAGAGTACATATCTAGTATGTCTAAGACAGGAGGTATAGCCAGAGGCCTGTGCTGGGGTAGCAAGAGAAAATCCCTAAGCCTTTTCTTGGAATCTGAGTACTCTTGGCCTTCCCAGTGGAAGTGTTCCCTTAAGGTATGCAAGGTTTCCCCAAATGAGTAATCCTCTGGGGGGGACGGGGGACGGAGGGAATGGACTCCTCAGCATCAGAATAAGAATGTTCCTGTTCAGACTGCTCTGAAATAATGGAGACCTGGTCAGAGGAGGGGGATTCTTCCTCCACTCTGGGCCTTTTGTCCGGGGGGGGGGGGTTTGAGAACCCCTGATAAGAGTAATCAAATCCTCAGCCATTTTAAGCATCCGTTTTTTAGGCATGGGGCCTGGAGAAGGGCCCTGTGGAGCTTGTCTCTTAGAATGCATGGCTGCTTTAAACTTAGTGAAAGCCTTGATAGAAAAAGAAGAGGAAGGTCTGAAGACACCTTGAGAGGAGGCAGACGTGTCTACATTGAGATTCACCACCAAGAGTGGCTTCAGTATCTGTAGTCGGGGTGTGGGCAGAGGAGCCTGCGACCTCGGGCACAGAAGACACCGCCAATGAAGTGTCGTCGGTAGGCAGGGGCTGCGAGGGCCGCTGAGAACCGGACCACCTGTAGTCAGCTTTGGCGTGGTGTCGGTAGAGGCCGCGGACCTCGTGCTTCGGTCCTTATCTTTGCGTTTTTTTAGACAAAACTGGAGTCTGAGTATCTGACGACATAATATAGTTAAATTTTTTGCCAAAAAAGTGCTGGGCGAACTCCGCCCGACGCTTAATGGTGCGTTTGTTTAATGTAGCACAAAAACGACAGACCGAGACGTTGTGGTCTGGGTCTAAGCAAGGAATGCAGCGGGTATGAAAATCCTTATGCAGTATTTGCTTCCCACAAGAAATACAATTATTAACTTTGTCTGACATCGGTCTGAGGCAAGAAAAGTTTCCCCAACGGGGTACTTAGCTTTCAAGAAGACTTCGGTTGCAGAATTTTCGTAATTTCAGGAGCTGGCCGACCGGCACTTGCGAAAGTACAGTTTTGTACCTACCATAAATGTAGATGTCCGATAGGTATGCATCTGCAGTCCTTGCATATGGGTTGTCCTGCCTCAGGCAGCCCTTCAGTCGGCCGGATTCCAAAGTCTGGGTCCGGCGTCAGCTGATGTCGCCCTTTCCCCGACGTCAGAGCGCCAGGGATATAAGAGTCAGCCGACGTCATCTTCCTCAGCCTTTCTTGCCCCAGATGCCAGGTGCCCTCTAAGAAAGGCTAAATTTGGAGAAATGCTAAATATTCCAAACATGCACAGTAATATAAAACAAATACACCATAACAGATAACCCCAGCTAGCTATAAGAGGGATAAGTACCCAAGAAATACCACTGAGGGGAAGGAGGGAGGGAAAACCTGACTGCAGATGCATACCTATCGGACATCTATATTTATGGTAGGTACAAAACTGTACTATGTCCTTCAAGGATGCATCTGCAGTCCTTACATATGGGTAGAATACCATAGCCAAGCTGGGGGTGGTAGGATCTAAGAAAAAGATGATGTAGCTAAAATGCCCTGCAGGACTGCCGTAGCAAAGCCTGCTCTGGATCTGGAATATAAGGGCAAATTGTAATGCTTGGAAAATGTATACACGGAGCTCCATGCAGCAGCTTCTAAAATGTCCTTGGTAGCCACCCCTCTTAAAAAGGCTGTGGAGGTGGCTGTGGCTCTGGTGGAATGAGGCCTGATGTTAGCTGGCACAGTTTTTCCCTGATAAAAGTAGCAGAATCGAATGCAATTTCCTATCCATTTTGAAAATGCCTGTTTGGAAATTGCTTTGCCTTGAATGCCTGCAGCATATGCTACCAACAGCTGGTCAGTTTTTCTGAAAGCCTTAGTTCTTTCCAAGTAGTAGTGTAACTGTCTGTGAATGTCCAGGGTATGCAGAAGTTTTTCTCCCTTGTTTTGCGGATCTGGAAAGAAGGTAGGCAGGTGAATAGCTTGGTTCAATGAGACCCTGGATACCACCTTTGGCATGAATGAAGGATTGGTTCTCAAAGAGACCCTGTCCTGATGAAAAATAAGAAATGGTTGTACTGCCATGAGTGCCTGCAATTCAGATACTCTTCTTGCTGAGGTTATGGCCAGAAGGAAGGCAGTCTTCCAAGACAGGTGGATCAGTATTGTATTCTGCTGAAATTGCTGAAGCATGAATTTTTATGGAAGAGTAAGAAAGGCTATTGTGGAGCATTTCTGCCAAGTATTCCAGGATATGTGCCATGCTCATCAGTGTGGCATCTAGGCCCTTTGTGGTGCTCCAAGTGTGGAATCTTTTCCATTTTGCTGAATATGCCTTTCTCGTGGAAGGTCTGCGAGCTTCCATGATGATATCCTTCACTCTCTTGGATAGCTTTTCCTGGTGAGGAGTCAAGGTATTCTCCAGGCTGTCAGCTGCAGGGTTTTCAGGCTGGAGTGCAGAGTTTTGTAATTGTGCTGTGTCAGAAGGAGTGACCATTGTGGTAGAGGCCACGGTTTCGTGTGCGACAGGCATCGTAACAGTGGGTACCAGTGCTGCCTTGGCCAGTCCGGGGCTATTAGAATCACTTTTGGCTGCTCTGTCCTGATTTTCAGTAAGACCCTGGTCATTAGTGGAAGAGGTGGAAATGCATACACTGTTAGAGTATCCCAGCTGAAAGAGAGGGCATCCACTTTCCATGCTTGTGGGTGGTATGTCCTTGAACAGAATTTCTTCAGCTGATGATTGTGGTGGGAGGCAAAAAGATCTATGTCCGGCCTTCCCCAAGATTGTGTTATCTGAAGGAAGATGTCTGGGTGTAGCATCCATTCGTGTGGATCCATGGTATTTCTGCTTAGGCTGTCCGCCAGTATATTGTCTTTTCCTGGCACAAACTGGGATTGCAGCTCTATATTGAGTTTTAGGGAAAGTTCCCAAAGATTCATTGCTAGTCTGCAAAGAGGGTAGGAATGGGTACCTCCTTGCTTGTTTATGTACCACATAACTGTGGTATTGTCTGTCTTTATTAGCAGGTGGCCTTGATGTAGAAAGTGCTTGAAGGCCTCGATTGCATGCATCACTGCCAGCATTTCCTTTTGGTTTATGTGCATGCGCAGTTCTTTTTGAGACCATAGTCCTTGGATGCATCTGTCCTCCATGTGTGCTCCCCATCCATGGTCTGAAGCGTCCGAGGTAATGGTTTGGCTGGTTACTGGTTTGCTGAAAGGCAGACCCCTGTTTGACTGGCTTGCTTGGGCCCACCACAGGAATTCCTTTTGAAGGCATGGAATGAGTGGTATCAAAGTTTCTAGGCTGTGATTGTGCTGAGACCATAAACTCCTTGGGTACCATTGTATTTTTCTCATATGCAGCCTTGCTTGTGGAATCAGAAGAATGCACGATGCCATGTAACCCAGGGCCTGCAGGATTTTCCTTGCAGTCATCTGAGTTTGTTTTGTTTTGTCAGATTTCTGAAGTAATCCGGTAGTTGTCTTTGTTTTTCTTCTGTGAGAAAAGCCATTTGGGTGGTTGTATCTAGTTCCGCACCCAGAAAAGTTATTCTTTGGGATGGCACAAGTCTTGACTTGTGAATGTTGACTGTGTATCCCAAGGCCTGCAGAAGGCGGATGGCATAATTCAAATGTTTTTCCAAAGCTTGTTGGCTGTCCACTTGTATAAGGCAGAGGTCCAGATACGGGTATATTTGAATCCCCTGAAGTCTGCAGTGTGCAATTACTGATGCTAGGCATTTTGTGAATACTCTGGTCGCAGTAGATAAGCCAAAGGGCAATGCTGAGAATTGATAATGCTCTGAACCTGCAAGAAATCTGAGTTGTCTTCTGCAACTTTGTCTGATAGGGACATGCAGGTATGCCTCCTTGAGGTCTAGAGTTACCAGCCAAGACCCCTTGCCCAGCATGGGAAGGAGTTGCTGTAGGGTCAGCATTTTGAATTTTGGCACAATGAGATAAGTATTGAGTGCGGACAAATCGAGAATAGGCCTCCATTGTTTTTCTTTTCTTGGGACAAGGAATAGTCTGGAATAAAATCCTTGGCCTTGTTCTGCAAGAGGAACCTTTTCTATAGCTTTCATTTGCAATAGGTTGGCAATTTGTTTTAAAGCCTCTGCCCTTTGATTTGGTGGCAGGTTTGGCATTCCTTTTCTTTTTGGTAATGTATGGAAATGGAACCTGTATCCTTTGTCTATTATTTGCAGTGTTCATTTGTCCCTTATAATAATGTGCCAATTTCTTGAGAATAAAGACAATTTTCCGCCCAAAGGTGCTTCTAATTGAGCCCTGGTTGGCGGGATCAAGGTGAAGTCATTGAGTCTGTCCTTGTGCAGCAGTTGTTGGTCCTGCACTACCTCTCTGGTTAGGAGGCTGCCATTGACGTCCTCTGTAGGAGCCTCTAGCTTGCCCTCTACCTCTGGCACGCCTGTTCTTGCCTCTTTGATATCTCTCTTCTGGAAAGGACCAATTCTTAGAAGGCCAATTTCTGCTGAATCTTGGTGGTTGTACCTGGAGGAAATCTTTGACTGTTTGTACAGATTTAGCCTTTTCCTCAAATTTCTTTAAGACGTCCTGAGCAGTGGAGCCAAATAACTTTTGCTTTTCCAGTGGAGCATCCAGAAGCTTAGCCTTAACATGATCTAGCAGAGATTGTTCCTTCAGCCAAGCATGTCTATGTATGACTGCACCTGTCATTGCTGACCTACATGAAGCTTCCAATGCATCATAACCACACTGCAAGAAATGGTTGCTAACCTGTTGTGAATTATGTACCAGATCCTGAAGTGATTTACGGTCCAGGGGTTCAGGAGAAGACAGCTTTTTCTGCAATTCATCCAACAAATACTCTTGGTACTGTACCATATGAAATTGACAGTTTAAAGCCCTCAGACAGAGTGGAAGTAGTATACACTTTTTTACCCCATCTCTCTAAAGCCCTGGACTCCCTTTCAGAGGGGAGTGGATTTTTAGTAGTGGCAGCTGCAACCCCTTTAGGACCCTGGGAAATAGTTTCTGGGTCAGCAGAGTGGGCCTTGTAAAGGAAATGATGCGAGTCCGGGACCCTGTAGTACCTATCGGGTTTAACAGGAGCCGGAGGAAGGGTGTCAGGGGTAGTGCTAGACTCAGAATACACATCATCAATGACACCTAAAACAGGAGGAATAGCCAAAGGTCTATGCAGAGGTAAAGTCCTTAATCTCTTCCTGGAATCGGAGAATTCCTGGCCCTACCATTGGAAATGCTCTCTCATGGAGTGAAGGGTCTCCCCAAAGGACAGCTCTTCAGGAGGGGAGGCAGAGGGAATGGATTCCTCTGCATCAGAATCCTCGTAGGCCGTGAAGGCCTCCTCCTGGTAATCTGATAGAGCAGAGCCATCAGAGGCCTCAGAGGACTGAGGGTCAGCAGACTCAACCCTGGGCCTTTTGTCTAGAGGTGGTTGAGAGCCCCTGCCCGGATGAGGCTGGGATCCCCTGATTAAGGAAATAAGATCCTCAGCCAAATTTAGTATCTGTGAACCCGTACTGGATCCCTGAGAAATAGTCTTGGGAGGCAGAGTTTTTTGTTGCTTAGCAGCTTTAGCCCTAGTGAATGCTTTAATAGACATGGATGCAGGGGGCCTGGCTGCTCCACGTGCTGGGGTAGTCTTGTCTAAAGGAATGGTGTCGGTAGTTAACTGAACAACGGTTTCTGAGAGTAAAACCATAACAGACTCAGAAGAAGCCTCCGGGGCAGAGGCTGTCGGTTCTACCGTTTACACGGTCGGAAGTACTAAGGACTCTGTTTCAGCAGAGACCCTCGTGGTAGGCCTAGTCGTGGTTTCAGCCGAAACCACGGTCCGCGTGTGTCGGTCCTTGTCCTTCAGTTTCTTGGTTAAATGAGAAGTCGGAGTCTCCGCCGGCATTTTATAAGAGAAACTAGCCCCAAAACATTCCTCTGCAAACTGACCAACGCCTAAGAGTGCGTCGATTAAAGGAGGCACAGGCAGTACAGGCCGAGACGTCGTGGTCTGGGCCTAGGCAAGGGAGGCAGTAGAAATGCAAATCCTTATGAGGTATTTGTTTCCCACAAGTCAAGTAATTAACTTTAAGTGTTTGATCTGACATCGGCTGAGTCAAGAAAGAGTTCCCAACGGGGTACTTGAATTTTTGAAGTCTTCGGTAGCTGAATTTACAGGAGATGGCCGACCGGCACTTGCGAACTGCTTCTGCTTCGGGCAAGAAAGACTGAAGAAAATGGAGTCGGCTGGTTCTTTTATACCCCTGGTGCACTGACGTCAGGGAAGAAGCGACGCCAGACCTAGACTTTGGAATTCGGCGGACCGAGGACCCACCTGACAGCAGGAGAACCCATCTGTTATGACTGCAGCTGTATGCACGATGAACATCCTAGACACCTTAGAATGAGTGATAGTGGAGGATGAGTTTACTCCAGAAGAGACTGCACAGTGCACTGAATGAGAAGCACGTGGAGCAGGAGAAATGCAATCTGAGATAATGTCCAACTGAGTGCCTATGAATTCCAGCTGTTGGGATGGGGGTCAAGAAAGACTTAGCAAGATTCACCATTATCCTTAACTGATCAAAGAGAGACAGAAGAATGTGTGTGGTCTCTACCAGTTAATGCTATGTGGCAGCTGTGAGGAGCCAATCGAGATAGGGAAGCACCTAGAATCCCTGCAGCCTGAGGCTAGTGCAATACACTGAACATCCAGGGGACTGTGGGGAGTCCAAAGGGTAGGGCTCGGAAAGTACAGTTTTGTACCTACCATAAATGTAGATGTTAGATTGCTAATACAGCTGCAGTCATAACAGATGGGTTCTCCTGCCGTCAGGCGGGTCCTCGGTCGGCTGAATTCCAAAGTCTAGGTCCGGCGTCGGTTGTCGTCGCTTCTTCCCTGACGTCAGTGCGACACTGGTATAAAGGAACCAGCAGATGCCATTTTCTTCAGTTTTTCCTTGCCCAAGATGTCAGGTGCCCCCAGAAGGGAGGCAATACATAAATTTGTGTAATAATGCAGTGCAACAATCAAAATACAGTAGTTGCAATCAAATACATCATAAATGAATACCCCAATCAGGTTGTATGAGGATGTGTTAGCCTATAAGCCTGTCCCAAGAGGGGAAGGAGGGAGGGAAACCTGGACTGCAGCTGTATTAGCACTCGAACATCTACATTTATGGTAGGTACAAAACTGTACTATGTTCATCGTGCATACAGCTGCAGTCATAACAGATGGGTAGAATCCCAAAGCTAAGAAAGGGGTGGTAGGCACTAGGTGGAACTAGGAGGAGCCAAAATGCCCTGCAAGACTGCAGTGGCAAAGCCTGCTCTAGATATGGAGTATAATGGTAGGTTGTAGTGCTTGGAGAAGGTATGCACAGAACTCCAAGTGACTGCTTCCAAAATATCCTTGGTAGGAACTCCTCTGAGAAAGGCTGCAGAGGTGGCTGTGGCCCTGGTGGAATGAGTTCTAATGCCTGTTGGTACAGTTTTGCTATGAAAGGAATAGCAAAGCGTATGCAGTGGGCTATCCATTTTGAGATTGTCTGTTTGGAAATGGGCTTTCCTTGAGCTCCTACCGCATAGGCCACAAAGAGCTGTTCTGATTTTCTGAAAGGCTTCGTTCTGTTCAAATAACGCAGTTGTCTGTGGATGTCCAAGGAATGTAGTAATCTCTCCCCTTTTGTTTTGAGAATTAGGATAAAAGGTAGGTAAAATGTATGGCCTGATTTAAAGCTACCCTGGATACCACTTTAGGCATAAAGGACAGGTTGGTTCGTAAGGAAACTCTGTCCTGATGGAAGATGGTAAAAGGCTGGACAGCCATGAGGAGCCTGTAGTTCTGAAACTCTACGAGCTGAGGTGATAGCCAGAAGGAAAGCTGTTTTCCAGGACAAATATTGCAAATCTGATGAGGCAGCTGGCTCAAAGGGAGGCAAGGTCAGTTTTTCCAGAATGAAATTAAGATCCCAAGCAGGTATTGGTTGTTACCTTGGAGGTCTTAAATTCTTAGACCCTCTGAGGAACTGTCTTAAGAGAGGGTGAGAGAATAATGGTGGATCAGTGTTGTATTCTGCAGAAATGGCTGAGGCATGGATTTTGATGGAGGAGAAAGAAAATCCACTGCTTAGCAGTTCAGCCAAATACTGTAGTATTTGAGGTAAATTCAGTTTTCCAGGATCCTGGCCCTTTTGCTCATTCCAGACACAAAAACGTTTCCATTTTGCGGAGTAAGCTTTTCTAGTTGATGGCCTTCTGGCCTCCAAAATGACATCTTGCACCTCCTTGGAGAGTAGGGCCTGTTGTGATGCTAAGGAATCTTCCATGCGGCTAGATTGAGTGTTTTTAGCTGGCTGTGAAGAGTTTTGAAGCTGTGCTGAGCCAGAAGAGGCATTAGAGGCAGGGTCCATGGTGGGGAATGCGTCAGGCTCCTCAGGAGTGGGTACCAGTGTTGCCTTGGCCAGTCCGGAGCAATGAGAATCATCTTTGGTCTGTCTGCTCTGGTCTTCAATAGAACTTTGGGCAGCAGAGGAAGAGGTGGGAAGGCATAAACTGTAATTGATGTCCAACTGAAAGAGAACGTCCACTATCCAGGCCTGTGGATGGAAGATCCTTGCGCAGAATTTTGTCAATTGATGATTTTTGTGGGAGGAAAAGAGATCTATGTCTGGCCTTCCCCATTCTTGGATTATTTCTGTTAAAACTTTTGGATGCAATTTCCATTCGTGTGGATCTGTCATATTCCTGCTTAGGTAGTCTGCCAGCGTGTTTTACTTGCCTGGCAAGTACTGTGCTTGTAGTTCCATTTGTAAGTCCATGGCCATGTTCCAAAGTGACATGGCCAGTCTGCATAGGGGGCAAGAATGTGTTCCTCCCTGTTTATGTACCACATAACTGTGGTGTTGTCCGTTCTTATCAATAGTTGACCGGGTTGTAGAAGGTCCTTGAAAGCTATAATAGCATTTATTACTGCTAGCATTTCTTTTTGATTGATGTGCAGGTGCTTTTCTTTTTGGGACCATTTGCCCTGAATGCACCTATCTGTCATGTGCGCCCCCCAGGCGTAGTCCGAGGCGTCTGTTGTGATGACTTGATTTGCTTGAGGCTTGCTGAATGGAAGACCTGTGTTTGTTTGGCATGCTTGAGCCCACCACAGAAATTCCTTTTGCAGACATGGAATTAGTGGTATTATTGTTTCCAAACTGTGGCTGTGTTGAGACCATATGTTTTTCAGGTACCACTGTAGTTTCCTCATATGCATCCTTGCACATGGGATTAGTAAGATGCAAGATGCCATGATTCCCAGAGCCTGCAGGATTTTCCTTGCAGTCAGCCTGGTGTAATTTGCTAGTGTTCTGAAGTATTGAATTAGTTGCCCCTGCTTCTCTGGCGTGAGGTAGGCCATCTGGGTGTTTGTGGCCAAATTGGCACTCAGGAAAATTATCTTCCGAGAGGGTATCAGCCTTGAGTTCTGTTTGTTGACTGTGTATCCCAGAGTTCAATAACATTATTACACAAGCCAGATGTTTCAGAAGAATGTGCTTGCTGTCCGCTTGGATCAGGCAGTAGTCCAAATAGGGGTATATTTGTATCCCTTGAAGTCTGCAGTAGGCAATTACTGATGCCAGGCATTTCGTGAATACTCTGGGCGCAGTAGATAAGCCAAAGGGCAATGCAGAGAATTGATAATGGGTTGAACCTGCAAGAAATCTGAGGTACCTTCTGCAATTTTGTCTGATTGGGACATGCAGGTATGCCTCCTTGAGGCATAATGTTACCAGCCAAGACTCCTTGCCCAGCATGGGAAGAAGTTGCTGTAGAGTGAGCATGTTGAAGTTTGGTATGAGTAGAAATGTGTTTAGGATGGATAGGTCCAAAATAGGTCTCCAATCTTTTCCCTTTCTTGGCACCAGAAATAGCCTGGAATAAAAACCTTGACCTTGTTCGGGCGTAGGTACCTCTTGAATAGCTTTCATGTTTATGAGCTCTGTAATTTGCCTTTGTGCCTCTGCCCTTTGATTGTGGCAGGTTTGGCATGCCTCTCATTTTTGGAAGGGTGTGAAAATGGAATTTGTAGCCTCTGTTTATAATGTCCAGGATCCATTTGTCCTTCGTGACAATATGCCAATTTTTTGAAAATAATGCCAGCTTTCCTCCTAAGGGGGCTGCCATTTGAGACCTGGTTGGCATGCAAAGGGGAAAGTCATTGGGTTTGCTTTCTGAAAGATTGCGAGTTGTCCTCACCACCTCTTTGTGTAGGAGCTTGCTATTGTCTGCCTCTAAACGATCATTGGGATTGTCCTCTGCCCCTCGGGAGCCTGTATCTGCTTCTTTGGGGTCTGTTTGTGGCAGGAAAGGATCAGTTTTTGGAAAGCCAATTTCTACTAAAACGTGGGGGTTGAACCTGTAGAAATTCTTTCACAGTTTGCATTGATTTAGCCTTTTCCTCCATTTTCCTTAATACCTCCTCAGCATTAGCTCCAAATAGTACATCCTTTTGAAGAGGGGCGTCTAGTAATTTAGCTTTGACATTATCAGGCAAGGCTTGTTCCTGGAGCCAGGCATGCCTACGTATGACTGATCCTGTAACAGCAGCTCTACATGAGGCCTCTAGAGCATCAAAACCACATTGTAAGGTATGCTTACCCACTTGTTCTGCACTATGCATCAAATCCTGCAACTCCTTCAAGTCTGGTTGTTCAGGTTGTGACATTTTACTTTTCAATTGTGATAACAAAAACTGTTGGTATTTTAGCATATGAAACTGACAGTTTAAGGCCCTCATGGATAAGGTAGCCGAGGTATATAGCTTTTTTCCCCACCTTTCTAAGGATCTGGAATCTCTCTCAGAAGGCAATGGATTTTTAGCAATGGAGGCCTTAACTCCCTTGGGGCCCTTTGAGATGGTTTCTGGGTCAGCAGCATGGCTTTTGTATAGAAATTGGTGTGAGTCAGGAACCCTGTAGTACCTGTCAGGCTTAACTGGAGCTGGAGATAGATAGTCCGGGTTAAGGCAGGCCTCCGAGTAAACATCTAGGATGTCCAAGACAGGAGGTATAGCCAGAGGCCTATGCTGAGGTAGCAACAGAAATTCCCTGAGCCTTTTCTTGGAATCTGAATAATCTTGGCCTTCCCAGTGGAAGTGTTCCCTTAAGGTATGCAAAGTTTCCCCAAATGAGTAATCCCCGGGGGGGGAATACAGAAGGGATGGACTCCTCCGCATCAGAGTCTTCAAAAGGGGAGTAAGAATGTTCCTGATCATCAGAGTGCTCTGAAATAATGGAGCCCTGATCAGAGGAGGGGGAATCTTCCTCCACTCTGGGCCTTTTGTCTGGTGGGGGCCGAGAACCTCTGATAAGAGTAATTAAATCCTCAGCCATTTTAAGCATCTGTTTCTTAGGTATGGGGCCTGGAGATGGGCCCTGTGTAGCTGGTCTCTTAGAGTGCATGGTTGCTTTAGACTTTGTGAAAGCCTTGATGGAGAAAGAAGAGGAAGGTCTGAAGACACCTTGAGTGGAGGTGGACCTGTCCACATTCTGAGTTTCAACGCCAAGAGTGGCTTCGGTATCTGTAGTTGGGGTGTGGGCTGAGGATCCTGTGACCTCGGGCACAGGAGACACCGTCAAATAAGTTTTGTCGGTAGTCAGGGGCTGCGTAGACGCCTCGCTGAGAACCGGACCACATGTAGTCGGTCGTGGTGTCGGTAGAGGCCGCGGACCTCGTGTGTCGGTCCTTGTCTTTGCGTTTTTTTAGACAAAACGGAAGTCGGAGTATCCGACGACATAGTATAGTTAAATGCTTTCCCAAAATAATGATGGGCGAACTCCGCCCGACGCTTAATAGTGCGTTTGTTGAATGTAGCACAAAAGTGACAGACTGAGACGTCGTGGTCTGGGCCTAAACAAGGTATACAGAGGGAATGGAAATCCTTATGCAGTATTTGCTTCCCACAAGAAATACAATTATTAACTTTGTCTGACATCGGACTGAGGCAAGAAAAGTTTCCCCAACAGGGTACTTAGCTTTTAAGAAGACTTCGGTTTCCAAATTTTCGTAATCTCAGGAGCTGGCCGACCGGCACTTGCAAACTGCTTCTGCTTCGGGCACCGCGCGGCAAGAAAGACTGAAGAAAATGGCGTCGGCTGGTTCCTTTATACCCCTGTCGCACTGAAGTCAGGGAAGAAGCGATGACAACCGATGCCGGACCTAGACTTTGGAATTCGGCTGACCGAGGACCCGCCTGAATGCAGGAGAACCCATCTGTTATGACTGCAGCTGTATGCACAATGAACATCTGGAAGTGATCAGCTCCTATGCAAAAGTGGAGAAATCTCCTGGACCGCATGTCAATTTTGATATGACAGTATGCATCCTGAAGCTCCACAGAGCACATCCAATCATTCTTGTGCAGAAGGGGCACTATCGACTATACAGTGACCATCCAGAACTTTGACTTCATGACAGAGGTTCAACTGAGGTCCAGAATCAGATGCAGGTTCCCTATTTTCTTAGGTATCAAAAAGAAGCAGGAGTAGGTTGTGGATCCTCTTTGCCTGTGGGGACCTTTTGAACGGCTCCTTTTTGGGTGAGGTTGGATACCTCTAAGCACGCCTTCTCTTACATGTCTGGGAGAGGTCTGTTTCTTGGTGGTCGAAAAAGGGAATATAACCACCCCTGGATATAATACTTAGCACCCATTGATCGGATGTGATGTTTGCCCAAGCTAAAGGGTGCAAGGCTAAACAGCCCCTGACTGCTAACATGGAGGGACAGTACGGCAATGCCTCAGGGGAGCTGGAAGGGCTTCTCAAAGAAGGGCTCCCAGGAACCCTGGTATTGTGGGCCTCCTCTGCATCCAGGGTGGCGTCGACCATAGAAACCTCTCCCCCATCCCCTGGAAGAGAAATCTTCTTGATCCTTCAAGAAAGGGAGATTGCAACTTACGGAACCACATCTTATTCCTCCCTCATTGGGTCTTGGGAAAGGACCTCCGGGGAGTAGAGAATTTGATCCCCATGGCTGACCATGCCTTCCCTTCTTGCTCACTGCAGGTCAAAGTTTTATACACTTGGTCCAAAGAGGGTTGAACCATCAAGGGGGGGGCATTGGTGAATGACACTTTAAAGGCCTCCACAAACCCACATAATGAAGCCAGGCATAACTACTAATGGCAATGCCTGTGCCTGCTGCCCATGAGGAACCCTCAGCAGCACTGGACATCAACCTCATGGATGAATTAGTGATGGATGCAAGACTTGGGAGAAATGGTCAAAGTCCTCAGCAGGCATGGACTCAGACAGGGAAGTGATAAGCTTTATCAACTCCTTCTGAAGACTGGTGAAATGTGTCGGCAGGCTAAAGGAAGCAGAAGTGAATGTCCACTTTCCGAATTTGCCCAGTGCTCTTGATTCAGTATGAGGCTGGACAGACCAACTCTTCCACCAACTTTTTCTTGGTGGCGGCAGCCAAAACAATCACATAAACTGGGACTACCTTGATGCGAAAGACCTTGTCTGATGGGGGGCTCAAAAACTTGTCTGCTTTCTTAGGTATTGGCTCCACTGTATCAGGTTCCCTCAAAGCCCTGCTGGCGATAAAGTTGATCAAGGGGTCAAAATGCCAAAATTGCAAAAACTATGTAAACAAAGCACATCACAGCTGATGAAGAAAACCAATTTTAATGACATACAGAAGAATATAATCCACGTTAAGAGCTTTCTTCCCACAATACAAGGGACTTTATCAGAACAAATAGATAACCCAACCTTAAATAGTTTACTCAATTAAAACCCCAATTAATCATTGTTAAAACTGAGAAATTAACTATTAAAATGCATATAGAAAAAAACTTGGTTAATAAAGTCACAGTAAATAACTACTAACATTACATAATATTCCTTTAATTTATTCAAATATATTTCTAACTATAACGATGCCCGTCTCTCTATACCCAGGTTATCCCTAAAATATTTTTTAGTTTTAAAATACTAGAAATGCTTATAGCTTCATTGAATTCCAGGTATTCCGTTGCGTTACATCGTAACTGCCATTTCAATTCACTAATGTCTAACTGTGCATCTAAACATTTACCTTGTGGGTCCCCTTTCCAAATGTTGAACCACCAAAAACTTCAACATATGATCTTTGTACTCACAGATGTGCCTAGCAAGTGCGTTAGTCATCCTGCCATGCTTGATGTCTAAAATATGTTGCCCTATCCTATTCTTAAAAGTGTCTACTGGTTTTCTCTATATAAAATATGGGGTAATTTTGGCTCTTTGCTATATAAAACCACATTTTGGGTATTTCAGTTGTAATGCCCATTAATAAAAACAGCTTTGCCATTCAAGTAAAACTTTTCTCCTGTTTCGAATATGTGGGAACAAAATGTACACCTCTTACATTTAAAATTCCCCCTAATCTTGCTGGTACCCACTTCACTAATAAGTTTACTCATTTCCAAAATATTTTGGAAATACCTGCCCTTTTTATAAACTATTCTAGGTGACTTCCACTTTTTTGCCTCACATTATAATCAAAGTTTAAGACCTCCCAATTATTTCGGATTATTTCACTAACTTCACTGGCATCCTAATTTAAAGGAAGTTATAAAACCTGCACTAAAATTCTGTCTCCTATTCCTATGTCCAGGGGTTTGCAATATTACATTTTCACCATTAGTTTTCATTAAAATGGATCTATATATCCCCTTCATCCGCTTGTACATAACCTCTTTACTTATTCCATCTAAAAATTCTTGTGGATAACCTCTAGTTTTAAACATCTGTAATATAAATTGAATTTCTTCCATGAATTTGGCAGAGCTCACCTTTCTGGCGGCCCGTACCAACTGTCCCTTTACAATAGACTATTTGAAAATATGGATGTCCACTAGAAAATTCTAAATATGAATTGAAAAACATTTTTCTATAAATTCCTAATTTATTGTTGTCATGATCTATTATTAAATCAACATCAAGATATTAGATGTTTGTTGTACTGTGAACATGAGCAAATTGCAAAAAATAAACTGATTAATATATTCATAAAATTTTTAAAACGCCACCAGAAGGAATAAACCAGAATCCACAGAATCCGCTTTCGTTTTTTAATAAAAACTTCTTCAGAATGACATACATCATAGCTGACCCTCCTTTTATACACAAGCCTTTTACTCCAATGACTTACAATTGATTAATCAATTGACATCATAGTAATTAAATTTAAAAATAAAATTACATGAATACAAAACAAACCAACGTCCATAAAATTTTTTTGACCATATAAATACAACTCCAAGAATGGCCACCAATTACATCATATGTTTGTAAAATGTGTATGTATTCACAATTATAAATAACCTTCTGCTTTTAGTCTTAATATAGAACTGATGGAAATATTACTATTCAAACCTGGTTCTTGTGTTGCATTGGTCCCCAACTGCCACCTAAGTTCCTTAGCCTCTAGGTAGTCATTAAGGGGTCCACCTCTTTCACCTAGTGAAACTTGCTCTATAATGCAAAACTTTAATGTCCTTCTTTGTTTTTAATATGCAAAGCCAGGACATTTTTGATGTCTTGTTTTTTGATGTCATAATAATGTTGGTATATTCTACTTCTAAATGCATTAATCGTCTTTCCTATGTAGAAACTGGGTCATTGGGAACACTTTGCTAAACAAACTACCTTACTGTTACAGGAATATTTTTTCTTATATACAAATCTCCCATAATTTGGAATATTAATCTCAGTTCCCTCTATAATATGTTGACATTGCATACAAAAACCACATTTAAACATGCCTTTCTTTCCATAATATCCATCATGTGACCTATCATGTTTTTCAAAGTTATGTCTTTTATACACAATATTAGGCACCTTTCCCACTACATCTGTATATTCCTTATTCATATTAAATACATTCCAATTATGTTGTATAATTTGTCTGATACCTATAAACTGCTTGTTATATTTAAAAATTGCAGCTTTATTGAACATTTTGGATTCTGTGCCCCCCCCCCCCACACTTGAATGAACAGTTTCAATACCCTTACCTAATAATGAAAAAAAGTGCCCATTATTCCTCTTAACTACTTCTTGTAATGTTTTTTCTACAAAATCTTCGATTATGGCGTTACCCCACAGGAATTGACAAGGACTCTGAACTTTATTTGGAACTTATCCAGATGTTTAACAGGCATGGATGTGAATTTTTAGAATGCCTTATTAACGACGACAGGAAAATGGTAATTCTATTTGATAAAATCAAAAGTATTAATAATAGTATAAAAGGAGATTTACTGTTTGAATTTAAAAGGACACAGTATAACAACATTTTTAAAAGTATTGATTTATACATTGCTGAATTGAAATACAAAAAAAAAAAAGAGGGGAAGCTTAAAAGAGATGAAAATGAGTATGCACAACATAGAGCATACCCGCCCCCACCTAGAAGCCAATTCAAGGCCAAAAATTATCATGACAATAGTGATAATAATAATTTAGAATTTAATGAAGGGCAGATTACTCCCGACCCTTTAGAATTCCCCCCTCTGAGGTCAGAGCGACTAAGGAACTAAGGAGAGGGAGAACATATTAATGCACGATTTAGATGTGTTTGATGTGGCTTATGATTTCAATTTTGAAAACAGTTCTATTCAAATTGTTTGTAACAAAAGTGATGATTTTAAGGTGTACAACTACAGTGACATTACATTTGACGACATTGCAGATGTGTTTGACAAAGGTTTATCCTGTCCCAAGTAATAGAGCTTTATTAGAGGACATCTTAATTGATTTAAAGTTATACACAAGAAAACTGAATTTTCAGTTTTGTTTCAAAGATAGTCCACAAGACAGTAGTAACATACATTTGAATAAAAGGCCAAGTGCATTTAATCCACCCCTTTGTCCTGTAATACAGACGTTCGGAAAACTATGTGAATACGACATTAGGGAGAAATTTAAAAACAAAAAGAACACCACCTATGGCCGTGATAAGACAGAAAACAATCTGAGTATAAAGGAGAGAGAGTTAGTACAGAAGTTGTGTAATAACAATGAATTAAGAATTATGAAACCGGACAAGGGGGTGGGTTGGTCATTATGAATAAGAATTCATACATTGATAAAAATATTTGGTATTTTACATCGAGACATATTGTCAAATTAGTCTCAACGAGAAGAATATTATATATAAAAAAGAGGACATACTATTAGAAGAACTTCTCATGAATAGACAAGTTTCCTTAGAGGAGCATTCATACATGGATGTGAAACATCCAAAAATACCTACAATTTTTGAAATTCCAAAAATTCATAAAGATTTAGAAACCCCCCCCAAGACCCATTGTTGATGCTAAAGCATCGAACATTCTTTGTTGCTAAATTTATAGACACACAACTTAAAAAGACTCTTTCTGATTGTAACTGGATTGTGAAAGATTCTTGGGATTTATTGAGGAAAATAAATAGAAAAATGTATAATGAAACATTGATTTTTGTAACAATAGACGTAAAAGACCTGTTCTCAGTAATTCCACATAACATTGGCATCGAATGGTTTTATTCTTATTTGTGCCAACATACTAGACTTACACATGATCGTATTCTAACTATTAGAAGTTTGATGGAATTAATTTTGGAAACTAATGTTATAGTTTTTGAAGAGCAGGTTTTCAAACAGTGCAAGGGAGTAGCTATGGGGGCTATATGTGCCCCTATTTTTGCCAATATTGTTTTGGCATTTTGGGAAGTGGAACACATTCAATAGTCCCTTTGCAAAACATTGGACCTATTATGGCCGTTATTTAGATGACAATTATTTTATGGAACAATAGTGAAGAGACAAAATCTTTAGCATTTACTGATGAAAGTACAGACTTTTTAGAATTTTCACGTTACCTCATTTGATAAAATAGACTATTTAGATATCACTATTAGTAAAAATAAAGTACAGTTTTGTACCTACCATAAATGTAGATGTCCGATAGGTATGCACCTGCAGTCATCACATATGGGTTGTCCTACCTCAGGCAGCCCTTCGGTCGGCCGGATTCCAAAGTCTGGGTCCGGCGTCGGCTGAAGTCGCTCTTTCCCCGACGTCAGAGCGCCTGGGGTATAAAAGTGTCAGCAGACTCCATCTTCCTCAGTTTTTCTTGCCCCAGATGCCAGGTGCCCTCTAAGGAAGGCTAAATTTGGAAAATGCAATAAATTCCAAACATGCACTAAAATATATATACATATATAAAAACAAATACACCATAATAGATAACCCCAGCTAGCTATGAGAGGGGAATGTACCCAAGAAATACCACAGAGGGGAAGGAGGGAGGGTAAACCTGACTGCAGATGCATACCTATCGGACATCTACATTTATGGTAGGTACAAACTGTACTACGTCCTTCAAGGATGCATCTGCAGTCATCACATATGGGTAGAATACCATAGCCAATCTGGGGGTGGAGGATCTATGTAAAGGATGGTGTAGCTAAAATGCCCTGCAGGACTGCCGTAGCAAAGCCTGCTCTGGATCTAGAATATAAAAGTAAGTTGTAATGCTTGGAAAATGTATGCACGGAGCTCCATGTAGCAGCTTCTAAAATGTCCTTGGTAGCCACCCCTCTTAAGAAGGCTGTGGAGGTGGCTGTGGCTCTGGTCGAATGAGGTCTAATGTTAGCTGGCACAGTTTTTCCATTAAAGGAGTAACAGAAACGAATGCAATTCCCTATCCATTTTGAAATTGTCCGTTTTGAAATTGCTTTTCCTTGTGCACCAGCAGCATATGCTACAAACAACTGGGGTCAGTTCTTCTGTAATTTTTAGTTCTGTCCAAGTAGTAGCGCAACTGTCTGTGTATGTCCAGGGTGTGCAGAAGCTTTTCCCCCTTTGTTCTGTGGATTTGGAAAGAAGGTTGGCAGGTGAATAGCTTGGTTTAATGAGACTCTAGATACCACCTTTGGCATAAATGAAGGATTGGTTCTCAATGAAACTCTGTCTTGATGAAAAATAAGAAATGGCTGTACTGCCATGAGGGCCTGTAACTCAGATACTCTTCTTGCTGAGGTTATGGCCAGAAGGAAGGCAGTCTTCCAAGAGAGGAACTGTAGTTCTGCAGATGCTGCTGGTTCAAAGGGAGGCAGTGTTAGTTTTTCCAACACGAAGTTAAGGTCCCAAATAGGCAGTGGTGGTTTCCTTGGAGGATTGAGGTTTTTAATTCCTCTTAGAAACTGTCTTAGCAGAGGATGAGAGAAGACAGGTGGGTCAGTATTGTACTCTGCTGAAATTGCTGAAGCATGAATTTTAATGGAAGAGTAAGACAGGCCATTGTGGGGCATTTCTGCCAAATATTCCAGGATATGTGCCATGTTCATAACTGTTGCATCTAGGCCCTTTGAGGTGCTCCAGGTGTGAAATCTTTTCCATTTTGCTGAGTATGCCTTTCTTGTGGAAGGCCTGCGAGCTTCCATGATGATATCCTTCACTCTCTTGGATAGCTTATCCTGGTGATGAGTCAAGGTATTTTCCAGGCAGCTAGTTGTAATGTTTTCAGGTTGGAATGCAGAGTTTTGTAATTGTGCTGTGTCAGGAGAAGCGGCCATTGTGGCAGAAGCCATGGTTTTGTCAGTGACGTGCTCTTTAGCAATGGGTACCAGTGCTGTCTTGGCCAGTCCAGAGCTATCAGAATCACTCTTGGCTGCTCTGCCCTGATCTTCATTAAGACCTTGGTCATTAATGGAAGAGGTGGGAATGCATACACTGTTAGAGTTCTCCAGCTAAAGGAGAGAGCGTCCACTTTCCATGCTTGTGGGTGGTATGTCCTTGAGCAGAAATTCTCCAGCTGATGATTGTGTGGGGAGGCAGAGAGGTCTATGTCCGGTCTCCCCCATGATCGTGTTATCTGATGGAAGATGTCTGGGTGCAGCATCCATTCGTGTGCATCCATGATATACCTGCTTAAGCTGTCCGAAAGTATATTGTCCTTTCCTGGTAGAAACTGGGATTGCAGTTGTATATTGAGAGTCAAGGAAAGTTCCCATAGATTCATTGCCAGTCTGCAAAGAGGGTAGGAATGGGTGCCTCCCTGCTCGTTTATGTACCACATAACTGTAGTGTTGTCTGTCCTTATTAGCAGGTGGCCTTGATGTAGAAATAACTTGAAGGCTTCGATTGCATGCATCACTGCCAGCATTTCCTTTTGGTTTATGTGCATGCGTAGCTCTTTTTGTGACCATAGTCCTTGAATGCATCTGCCCTCCATGTGCGCTCCCCATCCGTGGTCTGAAGCGTCCATTGTAATGGTTTGGCTGGCTATTGGTTTGCTGAAGGGCAAACCCCTGTTTGACTGGCTTGCTTGAGCCCACCACAGAAATTCCTTTTGAAGGCATGGGATGAGTGGTATCAAAGTTTCCAAGCTGTGACTGTGCTGAGTCCATAAACTCCTTAGGTACCATTGGAATTTCCTCATATGTTAGCCTTGCTTGAGGAATCAGAAGAATGCAAGAAGCCATGTAACCCAGGGCCTTCAGGATTTTCCTTGCAGTCAGCTGAGTTTGTCTTGACAGGTTTATGAAGTAATCCGGTAGTTGGTTTTGTTTTTCTTCGGTGAGGAAAGCCATTTGGGTGGTTGTGTCTAGATCCGCACCCAGAAAAGTTATTCTTTGGGATGGTACCAGTCTTGACTTGTGAATGTTGACTGTATATCCCAAGGCCTGAAGAAGATAGATGGCATAATTCAAGTGTTTTACCAAAATTTGTTTGCTGTCCGCTTGTATAAGGCAGTCGTCCAAGTACGAGTATATTTGCATCCCCTTAAGTCTGCAGTGTGCAATTACTGATGCCAGGCATTTCGTGAATACTCTGGGCGCAGTAGATAAGCCAAAGGGCAATGCTGAGAATTGATAATGCTCTGAACCTGCAAGAAATCTGAGGTGTCTTCTGCAGTTTTGTCTGACAGGGACATGCAGGTATGCCTCCTTGAGGTCCAGAGTTACCAGCCAAGACCCCTTTCCCAGCATGGGAAGGAGTTGCTGTAGAGTCAGCATTTTGAATTTTGGCACAATGAGATAAGTATTTAGTGCGGACAAGTCGAGAATAGGCCTCCATTGCTTTTCTTTTCTTGGAACAAGGAAGAGTCTGGAATGAAATCCTTGGCCTTGTTCTGCGAGAGGAACCTTTTCTATTGCTTTCATTTTCATTAAGTTGGAGATTTGTTTCAAAGCCTCTGCCCTTTGATTTGGTGGCAGGTCTGGCATGCCTTTTCTTTTCGGTAATGTGTGGAAATGGAACCTGTATCCTTTGTCTATTATTTGTAGTGTCCATTTGTCCCTTGTAATAATGTGCCAATTTTCTGAAAATAAGGAAAGCTTTCCACCCAAAGGTGCTTCCAATTGAGCCCTGGTTGGCGGTGTCAAAGTAAAGTCATTGAGTATGTCCTTGTGCAGCAGTTGTAGGCCCTGCACTACCTCTCTGGTTGGGAGGCTGTCATTGACGTCCTCTGTAGGAGCCTCTAGCTTGCCCTCTACCTCTGGCACGCCTGTTCTTGCCTCTCTGAAATCTGTCTGGAAAGGACCAATTCTTGGAAGGCCAATTTCTGCTGAATCTTGGTGGTTGGACTTGCATAAAATCTTTGACTGTTTGTACAGATTTTGCCTTTTCTTCAAATTTCTTTAAGACCTCCTGAGCAGTGGAGCCAAATAACTTTTGCTTTTCCAGTGGAGCATCCAGAAGCTTTGCTTTAACATGGTCTGGCAGAGATGGTTCCTTCAGCCAAGCATGCCTACGTACGACTGCACCTGTCATAGCTGACCTACATGAAGCTTCCAATGCATCATAACCACACTGCAAGAAATGGTTGCTAACCTGTTGAGAGTTATGTACCAGATCCTGAAGTGATTTGCGATCTAGGGGTTCAGGTGAAGACAGCTTTTTATGCAATTCATCTAACAAATATTCTTGGTACTGTATCATATGAAATTGACAGTTTAAAGCCCTCAAAGAAAGGGTAGCAGAAGTATACACTTTTTTACCCCAACACTCTAAAGCCCTGGACTCCCTTTCAGAGGGGAGTGGATTTTTTGTAGTGACAGCTGCAACCCCTTTAGGGCCCTGGGAAATAATTTCTGGATCAGCAGAGTGGGCCTTGTAAAGGAAAAGATGTGATTCCGGGAACCTGTAGTACCTATCGGGTTTGGCAGGAGCCGGAGAGAGAGTGTCAGGGGTTGTGCTAGATTCAGAGTACACATCATCAATGACATTCAAAACAGGGGGAATAGCCAAAGGTCTACGCTGAGGCAAGTGCAAGAAGGTCCTTAAATGTCTTCCTGGAATCAGAGAATTCCTGGCCCTGCCATTGGAAATGCTCCCTCAGTGTGCAGAGTTTCCCCAAAACACAGTTCTTCGGGAGGGGAGCCCGAAGGGATAGATTTCTCTGCATCTGAATCCTCGTAGGCCGAAAAAGCCTCCTCCTGGTAATCCGAGAGGGCAGAGCCATCAGAGGCCTCATCTGAGGAGAGGGGATGAGAGGGCTCAACCCTGGGCCTTTTTTCTGTAGGAAGTTGAGAGCCCCTGTCTGGATGAGACTGAGCCCCTAATTAATGAAATAAGGTCCTCTGCTAGACTAAGGATCTGAGAACCTGTAGTGGGTCCCTGAGGGATAACCCTGGGAGGCATAGATTTAGAGTGTTTAGCAGCTTTAGCCCTAGAGAATGCCTTAATAGACATGGATGCAGGAGACCTGGCTGCACCACGTGCTGGTGTAGTTTTGTCTAAGGGAATGGTGTCGGAAGGTTCCTGGACACCAGATTCCAAAGGAGATTCAACAACAGAGACAGTAGTGGCCTCCGGGGCCGAGGTTGTCGGTTGTACGGTTTCGGTGGACGGTAGTACCAAGGACTCTGTTTCAGCCGAAACAGAGACACTCGCGGTAGGCCTGGCCGTGGTTTCAGCCGAAACTGCGGATCGCGGGTGTCGGTCCTTGTCCTTCCGTTTCTTTATTAAATGTGAAGTCGGAGTCTCCGACGGCATTTTGTAAGCAAAACTAGCCCCAGAAAATTCCTCTGCAAACTCCGACCGACGTCTTAGAATGCGTCGGTTGAAGGAAGCACAGGCGGAACAGGCCGAGACGTGGTGGTCTGGGCCTAGGCAAGGTAGGAAGTAAGAGTGGAAATCCTTATGAGGTATTTGTTTCCCACAAGTTAAGCAATTATTAATTTTATCTGACATCGGCTGAGGCAAGAAAGAGTCCCCAACGGGGTACTTAGCTTTTGAAGTCTTCGGTTTAGCTGAATTACAGGAGCTGGCCGACCGGCACTTGCGAACTGCTTCTGCTTCGGGCACCACGCGGCAAGAAAGACTGAGGAAGATGGCGTCGGCTGACGCTTTCATACCCCAGGCGCTCTGACGTCAGGGAAAGGGAGACTTCAGCCGATGCCGGACCCAGACTTTGGAATCCGGCTGACCGAAGGGCTGCCTGAGGCAGGACAACCCATATGTGATGACTGCAGATGCATCCTTGAAGGACATCTTGGGTAAATGTTTTGAGACTACCATATTTAGAAAACCCACATACTCAAATTCAAAAGTTTTCATCCTATACACCAAAAGAAGGCCTTAGTAAAAGGACAAGGGGTAAGACTAGCTAGGATGATTTCAAACCATTGGGAATTTCTTCACCAAATTAACATTCTTACTGATATGTTAGCAAAGAGAGGCTATCCCCCAGATTTTGTAGAAAAAACATTACAAGTAGTAGTTAAGAGGAATAATGGGCACTTTTTTTCATTATTAGGTAAGGGTATTGAAACTGTTCATTCAAGTGGGGGGGGGGTACATAATCCAAAATTTTCAATAAAGCTGCAATTTTTAAATATAACAAGCAGTTTATAGTTATCAGACAAATTATACAACATAATTGGAATGTATTTAATATGAATAAGGAATATACAGATGTAGTGGGAAAGGTGCCCAATATTGTGTATAAAAAAGACAACTTTGAAACAGGATAGAGAGGTCACATGATGGATATTATGGAAAGAAGGGCATGTTTAAATGTGTTTTTTGTATGCAATGTCAACATATTAAAGAGGGAACTGAGATTAATATTCCAAATTATGGGAAATTTGTATACAAGAAAAAATATTCCTGTAACAGTAAGGTAGTTGTTTATTTAGCAAAGTGTTCCCAATGCCCCAGTTTCTACATAGGAAAGACGATTAATGCATTTAGAAGTAGAATATACCAGCATTATTATGACATCAAAAAACAAGACATCAAAAATGTCCTGGCTTTGCATATTAAAAACAACTAAGGACATTATTTCAAGTTTTGCATTATAGAGCAAGTTTCACTAGGTGAAAGAGGGGGACCCCTTAATGACTACCTAGAGGCTAAGGAACTTAGGCGGCAGTTGTGGACCAATGCAACACAAGAACCAGGTTTGAATAGTAATATTTCCATCAGTTCTATATTGAGACTAAAAGCAGAAGGTTATTTATAATTGTGAATACATACACATTTTACAAACATATGATGTAATTGGTGGCCATTCTTGGAGTTGTATTTATATGGTCAAAAAAAATTTTATGGACGTTGGTTTATTTTGTATTCATGTAATTTTATTTTTAAATTTAATTACTATGATGTCATTAATTGAGTAATTAATCAATTGTTAAGTCATTGGAGTAAAAGGCTTGTGTATAAAAGGAGGGTCAGCTATGATGCATGTCATTCTGAAGAAGTTTTTATTAAAAAACGAAAGTGCTAAAGCACACTTTGTGGATTCTGGTTTATTCCTTCCGGTGGTGTTTTAAAGGTTTGTGCATTTCTGGGATTACGTGATATTCATAAAATTGGTAAAGCTCAAATTCAGTACCTTTCCATAGTAAACATGTCATCCAGGAATCTAGTGTAATATAAAATCTTGGAATGAAAAGCCTCTTTCATTGTCAACTGTTGTTCCCAATAGGACATGACATAATTGGCAAAAACAGGGGCACAAGTTGCCCCCATTGCTACCCCTGTACTTTGCTTATAACATTGCCATTCGAAGTAAATGTAATTACTTTGTAATATCACTTTATCTGGTCTTGGTCATTTAGACCAGTTTTTATAACTGGGCTTCCAACCACACTAGACCATCATGTGGTATCATGGTAAAGATACTACACACATCTATAGTAACTATTATCATATCTCCTTCCATCTGAAATTTTCCCAATTCTATCCAAGAATTGCCATGAGTCTCTAATGATACAAGGAAGGGCTGTCAGACCAACTTGTAATTTAACATCCAAGTATTTGCTGATAAAGCAGGTTTTTGAATGTTTCGCACCAAAAATAGGTCGAAATTTTGGGTCCCTTAGTCCTTTATGGACATTGGGTATCCCAAAGATATTAGGTATCATGGGGTGTTTATTTAACTTATGTTAGTCTTAATTTGTCCTTTATACAACTTATCATCCAACAGTAAGTCAATTTTCATACATCTGTATCTCTCTCGTTCAAAGGAACTCTCCATATATGTCCCATCCATCAAAAGAGCATTCATTCCATTTAGTCTGCTTTATTGAGGAAAACTACCCCATTACCCTTATCTGGTTTCATAATTCGTATTTTTAAATCTTCAGCCAAGTCTATGAGTAACCGTTCTTCTGTTTCAGTCATATTACTAACATTTATCACGATTTTGTCAGAGAGCCCTCCTGATATCTTTTTCACAAACATTTTCATACAGCCTAATTACTTTAATATGGGATTAAAAGCACTTTTTTTTTAAAACCTTTTCATGCACGGTTTGTACACAGTCCTGTGTGTTGAACCATACTTCCAAATTTAATTTTCGGGTAAAACATTTTAAATCTATCAGGGTATTATCTAGTTTATCCCTTCTATTGGGCACATACGTGAAACTTTTAGCTATCAAGTTTACATGTTCAGTATCTATACATTTAGTTGAATAATTATACACTTTAAAATCATTGGCATCATTTACTATTTGATATCACAGTTTTGTTCCAAACTTTGAATTACTTCAAACACATAAAAATATCCACTGGAATCTGTTCTCATAAAATCATCACAGTTATGTTCATCTAATAAGCAGTAACAGGTTTTTATACCGTTTCTGTTCCCCATATACTTCATCCCGGATACTCAGTCTACCATACCACAATTCTTGACCACTTCATTTTCAGAAAGTTTCTCATCATGAATGAGGGAAGATTCGTTTACAGCAATAACATCATTCATCAAGGCCAATGCCAAATGAATCAATTCATCCGCTGCAGACTTCGGTTCCTTCCGTTCTTGGGTCTCGCTCCCTGTACCACATAGTCTTGGCAGGTATTCACTGAAAAAGGGGACTGCTGGTCTTTCTCACAACCTCTCCCACCGCCTTACATTCTCATAGTTGAAGTAAGCCTGCTGTGGGTACATATTCTGCTCCTTTTGTGACCTTGTCTGTGTCACTTCCTCTCTTCGGTTTAGTCATTGGCTCCTTCCTCACTGTTGGCCCGGCAACTAGAGGAAACGGGATGCACCTTTTCTGAATATTCATTAAAGTCTCTCTTTTAATTCATCTTACGCACATAAATGTTACCGCAGACATTGTCTACATTACTGAAAACATTAGAATAATCTGCTGATTATGTGTAAACATCGGATCCTTCTGTATACTTTGATTTTGATCATCCAACTTCAGACAATTTATCGGATGCTTGCATATTGTATTTAATGATCAATTTCATTATTTTTAGCCCAGTCTGGTCAATTAACGCAAAATTCATTTAAATATTCAAAACTACCTTCTGCATCGTTCAGGTATTTTCATATCCTTAACCCTCGTGGAATTTGCTTCAATTCAATATTCTTTTGTAAATAGGAGATTTCCATCTGTAATTTTTTTAAAAGCCAATAAGTTCTTTTCAAATTGTTTCAGTTTCTCTACTATTGTAGATTCATGCTGTCCGGACATTGTGTCTTTTTTCAAAGCCAAAGTCAAAGGTGTTATTGTTCCACAAGGCTGTCTCGGTATTATCAACTCTCTCTACTAATGGTACTTAGTCCCTCCATAGGAGCAAGATAGTACAGTTGTGTACCTACCATAAATGTAGATGTTAAAAGTGTATTCACTGTTGCAGTCATTACACTTGGGTTATCCTACTAGCAGGCTACCCGCAGTCGGCCTGAAATCCAAAGTCCTAGTCCGGCGTTGGTTGCTGCCGCCTCTTCCCTGACGTCAGTGCGACAGGGGTATAAAACATGCAGCCAACGCCATTTTCTTCAGTTTTTCTTGCCCCAAATGTCAGGTGCCCCCAAAAGGGTAGGCTAAAATTCTTATAAAAAAAGCATGCACTAACAATCGCCACCTTCATCTACAAGCAAATACACCACATAGGTTGTATAGAATAGAGAAGTACAGAGAAGTCCCAGCAATGAAAAGGGACATGGAGGGAGGATAACCTGGACTGCAACAGTGAATACACTACATTTATGGCAGGTACACAACTGTACTATGTTCGTGTATCACTGTTGCAGTCATTACACTTGGGTTGAATCCCAAAGCTGAGGTTGGGTGGCTAGGCCTAAATAGAATTAGGAGTGGCTATGAGGCCCTGCAGAACTGCAGTGGCAAAGCCTGCTCTGGATTTAGAGTAAAGAGGTAAGTGGTGGTGCTTTGTAAAAAAGTCTGCACTGAAGTCCAAGTTGCAGCCTCCAAAATATCCTTGGCTGGTACTCCTCCGAGGAAGGCTGCTGAAGCGGTTGCTGCTCTGGTAGAATGCGGCCTAATGCCCTTAGGCAGTGATTTGCCATGTTGTGAACAGCAGAAATGAATGCAGTGGCCTATCCATTTTGAAACAAGTCTGCTTTGAAATAGCCTTTCCTTGTGATCCTGCAGCATATGCCACTAAAAGTTGCTCAGTCTTTCTGAAAGCTTTAGTTTTGTCCAAGTAGAAGTGTAGCTGCCTGTGTATGCCCAAAGAATGCAGAAGTCTCTTCCCTTTATTCTGTGGGTTTGGATAAAAAGGTAGGCAAACGAATAGTTTGGTTAAGAGCCACAATGGACACTACCTTAGGCATAAATGTTGGGTTTGTCCTTAGAAAAACCCTGTCCGGATGGAAAATAATAAAAGGTTCCACAGCCATTAATGCCTGTAACTCTGAGGCTCTTCTTGCTGAAGTTATTGCTAGGAGCAGAGCTGTTTAACATAACTTTATGTTGGCTGTATTGGCTGGCTCAAAAGGAGGCAGTGTGAGCTTTTCCAAGACAAAATTGAGGTCCCATGTAGGTATTGGTGCTCTCCTTGGAGGTCTTATGTTTCTGGCCCCTCCGAGGTACTGCTTCAGCAGTGGATGTGAAAAAATAGGTGGGGTCCTTATTGTAATGAGCTGAAATGGCACAGGCACGGATCTTAATTGATGAGAAGGATAGGCCTTTGTCCAGCATCTCAGTTAGGTATTGTAAAATCTGAGGAATATTTGGTACAAGTGTGTCAATTCCTTGTGCCTGGTTCCAAGCACAGAATTTCTTCCATTTTTCTGCATAAGATTTTCTGGTGCTGGGCCTCCTGGCTTCCAAAATAACATCCATAACTGCTTTAGAGAGAGGTGTGTCCTGAGTGGTTATAATATCTGCCATGCAGCCAGATTTAGTGTTCCGAGTTGGCTGTGCAGGATCAGATTGCTTTGCTGGGTCAGTAGATGAGGAATTTGAGGTAACGCCCTGGCTGGGCCTTGAGACAAGTTCTTTAGGATTGGATACCAGTGCTGGCATGGCCAGTCTGGGGCAATCAGCATCATTTTTGGCTTCTCTTGTCTGACCTTTAGGAGTACCTTTGGGAGGAGAGGCAGTGGAGGAAAGAAACTGTAAGGGTTTTCCAACTGAATGTTAGAGCATCCACTTTCCATGCTTGTTTGTGATAAGTCCTTGTGCAGAATCTCTGTAGTTGGCAGTTGTGAGGGGGAGGCAAACGGATCCGTCTGGGCATTCCCATTTCCTTGTTATCATGCTGAAGACTTGTGGATCTAGTTTCCACTCGTGAGGGACCATGAGGTTTCTGCTTAGTTAGTCTGCCAGAGTATTTATTTTTCCTGGCAGGAATTGTGCTTGCAGGTGCACCTGATAAGTCAATGCTGTGTTCCACAAAGTCATGGCTTGCCTGAAGAGGGGGTAGGAATGTGTGCCCCCTTGCTTGTTTATGTACCACATGACTAGTATTGTCCGTTTTTATCAGCAGTTGTCCTGGATGGAGTAAATCCTTGAAGGCTGTCAGGACATTCTGTACAGCTAGCATCTCTTTCTGATTGATATGAAGATGCATTTGGCTTGCGGGCCATGTGCCCTGAATAGTTTTCCTGCCATGTGGGCCCCCCAGGCATAATCTGATGCATCTGTTAGTGTCTGCCTGGCTGTGGATAAGGTGAATGGCTGCCCCTTATTGTGGTGACAGGCCTGTGCCCACCATCGAAACTCCTGTTGTAGGCAGGGAATGAGAGTAATTAATGCTTCCAGGCTGTGGCAATGTTGAGTCCAAACACTTTTTGGGTACCACTGTAGCTTCCTCATATGCATATGGAATTAGCAGAATGCAGGATGCCATGAAGCCCAAAGCCTGCAGAATTTTTCTTGCAGATAACTGGGTCTTTGTTGCCATGCTTTTGAAATATGAAGTCAGTTGCCTTTGTCTGGCATGAGATAAGCCATCTGGCAGTTGTATAAGCCATCTGGGCAGTTGTATTTAAGCTTGCACCCAGGAATATTATCTCTTGAGAGGGTACTAGTTTTGATTTATTTTTGTTTACTGTGTACCCTAGGCAAATTAGTAAACTTTTTACAAACGCCAGACGCTTTAGTAGAATGTTGTTGTTCTCTGCTTGGATAAGGCAGTCGTCCAAGTAGGGATATATTTGAATTCCTCTGTCTGCAAAATGCAATTACTGGTGTCAGGCATTTTGTGAAGACCCTGGGCGCAGTAGATAAGCCAAAGGGCAGTGCAGAGAATTGGTAGTGCTTTGAGCCAGCTATGAATCTGAGGCATCTTCTGCAACATTGTCTGATTGGGACATGCAGGTATGCCTCTGAGATCCAACGTTACAAGCCAAGCCTTCTTGCCCAGCATGGGCAGAAGCTGCTGCAGAGTCAACATTTTGAATTTTGAAACGTCCAGAATAGTGTTTAGAATAGAGAGGTCCAGAATTGGTCTCCATGCTTTGTCCTTTCTGGGTACTAAGAAAAGTCTCGAGTAAAATCCTTTTCCCTGCTCTTGCTGTGGTACTGGCTGAATAGCCCTCATGTCCATGAGAGATGAAACTTGTTTTTGTGCCTCTGCCCACTGATTGTGTGGCAGGTCTGGCACACCTTTTGCCTTTGCAAGGGTGTGAAAGTGGAACCTGTAGCCCTGAGAGACTATGTTTAAGACCCATTTGTCCTGGGTGCTAATGTGCCAATTTTGTGAAAAAAGTGCTAGCTTTCCCCCTAAGGGTGCAGCCGAAAGATAAGTGCTTGGCATTGGCAGAGGAAAGTCATTGGGACTGTTTCCTATATGGCTGTGATTAGTCTTCTCTGCTTTTGGAGGTAGTAGCACCCCATTGTTTGGGCCTGTATGAGCCCTGGGGTTGTCAGCCTCTAGGGTGTCTATATCTACCTCTTTGAGGCCTGTCTGACACTGGAAATGACCAATTCTTAGAAGGCCAGTTCCTGCTAAATCTGGGAGGTTGTACCTGTAAGAAATCCTTTACTGTCTGCATAGATTTTGCTTTATCCTCCATTTTCTTCAACACCTCTTCTGCCTTAACACCAAACAAAGTATCATGCTGTAATGGAGCATCCAATAACTTTACTTTTAACATGATCAGGCAGATTCTGTTTCTTTAACCAAGCATGTCTTCTCATAACAGAACCTGTAACAGCGGCCCTACAAGAGGCCTCCAAAGAATCAAAACCACATTGCAAAGTATGCTTTCCCACTTGTTCAGCTGCATGCAATACATCCTGCATTTCCTTGTTTTCAGAACATTCAGAATGTCAACATTTTCTGTTTTAGCAGTGACATTAAGTACTGCTGAAATTTAAGCATATGAAACTGACAATTTAAAGCCCTTACAGCCAAGGTAGAAGTGTAAACTTTTTCCCCCATCTGTCCAGTGACCTAGAATCCCTATCCGAGGGAACAGGGTTTTTAGCAATAGAGGCCTTGACCCCTTTGGGACCCCGAGATATTGTTTCTGGGTCTGCAGCAGGGTTTTTATAAAGAAATTTATGAGAGTCTGGAACCCTGTAGTATCTGTCTGGCTTTACAGGTGCAGGAGGCAAAGAGTCAGGAAACAGGCCGGACTCTGAGAATACATCTACAATGTCTAGAACAGGTGGAATAGCAAGAGGTCTATGCTGGGGTAGTAGAAGAAAGTCTCCAAGCCTTTTCTTTGATTGAGTAATCTTGGCTCTCCCATTGGAAATGCTCCCGGATAATATACAGGGTTTCCCCAAAAAAATAATCCTCAGGAGGAGGAGAAGCTGAAGGAATAGATTCTTCAGCATAGAATCCTCATAGGGAGGCAGAGAGTATCCCTGTTCTGAAGAAGAGTCAGAGGAAATGGAAACCTGATAAGAGGAATCAAATTCTGTGTCTTGCCTAGGCCTGTTATCAGGAGGGGGAAGGGAACCCCTAGGCCTGTTATCAGGAGGGGGAAGGGAACCCCTAATCAAAGTAATTAGGTCTTTGGCCATTTTAAGCATCTGTTTCTTAGGCATGGAAGTCTGTCCAAGAGAATTCGGTACTTGCTTCTTTGTCTTTAAAGCCGTTTTAGTCTTTGCCTTGGAAGCGGAGGTTGGCTTAACATATAACTGTGTAAGTCTGAAAACACCCTCAGAAGCAGATGCCTGCTCAGCGGCTCCATACCCATCTGAGGGAATAGTTTCCGAGTGTCCAACAGCTTGAGTATCCAGAGGCCTAGCTGTCTCCACGTGGGAGTCAGTAGCGGCCTGTGGCTCTGAGGTAGTGGGCGTCAGGGGCTGCGAAAGCACCTCACCGAGAACCGGCGACTGGCCTAGCGGAGGCCTCATCGGTTTTGGACCTTAGATGCCTGTCCTTTTCCTTGCGTTTTTTGTAAACTCCAGTCGTTGGCTGTTCCGACGGCATTATAGAATTAAACCTTCAGCGAAAATAATGAAAGGCAAAATCGTACAGACGCTTAATAGTGCGATGGTTAAATCTAGCACAAAACAGCCAGCCAGCAATGTCGGGGTCAGGGCCTAGGCAAGGAATACAGCAAGAATGACCATCCTTATGAGGTATTTGCTTCCCACAAGAAATGCAATTGTTAACTTTTTCTGACATCAGTCTGGAGCAAGAAAAAAGTTTCCCCAACGGGCTACATAGCTTTTTTGAAGACTTTGGATCTGAAATTAGTTTTCAAAAATCTCAGGAGTTGGCCGACCAGCACTTGCAAACTGCTTTTGCTTCGGGCACCGCACGGCAAGAAAGACTGAAGAAAATAGAGTCGGCTGCATCTTTTATACCCCTGGCACACTGACATCAGGGAAGAGGCGACAGCAACAGACGCCGGACCAGGACTTTGGAATTCAGGCCGAGCCTGCCAGCAGGATAACCAAAGTGCAATGACCGCAACAGTGAAACACGAACACCCTACATTTCCTGACCTGCTTGTTCAAACAGTGAACTTTGTGTAGGCTGGGTTAGTGGTCAACCCAAACTCTCAAAAATATTGTTGGGAGTACCTTGTTTGCCCGTCAATGTTTGTATTTGGTGGTGTGTACTGCAATCTGCTGTAGCAACTCCACCATGTCGCCCTTGGTAGCTGCTCCTTCCATCGCTGTGCCGTACCAATAAACTCCAAATGCCAAAAATCCAAAAACTATGTAACCAAAGTGCACCACAGCTGTTGAAGAACCAACTTTAATGACACAGAGAATATAATCCACGTTACGCACTTTCTAAAAGGGACTTCATCAGAACAAATATTAGATAACACAACCCAGCCTTAAATAGTTTACTCAATTAAAACCCCAATCAATCATTTTTAAAATTCATTGAGAAATTTATTAAAATGCGTAATAGAAAAAAAACTGTCAATAAAATAATAAATAACTAAAGGAATTTTTATATAATGTTAATAAATTTATTCAAAGACATTTCTAACTATAATGATGCCTGTCATTCTATACCCAGGTTATCCCAAAATATTTTTTAATTTTAAAATACTACATATGCTCAATGATCAAGGGGTCTGCAGGAGGAGACAACTAAGAGGTACATGGGCCCATACCGAAAGCCTCCAGAAACCCTGCATCCTTGGAGGATGGGTGGCTGGGCAGACCAACTGCCCTTGGCCTTCAAAATCTCCAGTATGTCCCCAAAGGACACATCATTGGACAGTGACCTTGGGGACCCGTCCCCTTCATTGATATCCATGTCCTCAGTGAGAAAATCCACCGGGGAGTCAAGATGTCTCCTCTTACATAACCTCTTCAGAGGAACTTCCTCCCAAGTGTCTCAGGGGAAGACTCTGAAAAGGAGGGGACCCCAATGGGGGGTAACTCTCCCCCTGGAGGCTAGTTTGGTCGGGCTGACCAGTTAGCAGAATGAGAAAGTCCCCCAAGTCCTGGGACCGGGATGGAGCACAGCTAAGTAGGGTAGGCTACTCTAGTAGCAGAGATAGATCCTTCCATTGCTTGGAAAGAGGAGAGACTGGACAAGTCCCTGTCCTCCTCCCACGCTCAGAAAGAGGAGGGACCGGAAAAGTCCCTCTCCCCCTCCACTGCTAACACCACAATGGGAGGAAGGAGTGGAACCTGTCAGTACCTGCAACCCACTGAACAGACCGGTCCAGAGCTATCTAGAGCTGATGCACCGATGGGCAGAGTCATCAGACAAGCCTGAATCTGACTCCACCACCACGGACTCTGAGGAGACAACCTGGACCGGTGGCCCTGCCTGTCCCAGGGTAAGGGAACAGAATTGCCCATGCACTCTAATGGGGTAGAAACAAACCAAGTCCCAGAAACCCCTACCGCCTCTACCCCCTCCACAACAAGCACAGACTCCCTAAGTTCAATACCTGGGAGGTCAGACAAAAAGGTAGCTGAGAGAAAGCTCCCTAAGCCTCTAGGCTGGTGAAGCCAAAAGCCCCAACTCGATTTGAGCCTTCAAGAAGGACCACATCATCCTGTCCACGTCCGATGGAAAGATGCTCCTGGAGGGATCAGGAGGAAATGGAGACCTGGCTGGAGACGCATGTGGAGAACCCAAGGATCTTTTCCAATGGTCTGGAGAAAGGGCCCTGCGTGGAGGGGTATAACAAATGATGCCCTTCCAAGCGTAGATCCTCCACAATAATAGGATCCTGCAGGGGTCTCTGATCCGACCTCATCAGATCCAAGGAAGGAGCTCTCAAATCCTTGGGATCCGAAAGAGTCTGATTCGTTACAAGTCTGGACAGGCTCAGATCCAAAGGTTCCGATTTGGAAGCCTTGATCTGGAAGTTGACTAAAGAACCCTCTGATCCAAAGGCCTGGAACCAGAGGCCTAGGATCCAGGGTGTTGATTCTCTAGAGGTCCTTGAATCAGAGACCCTCAGATCAGACACCACTACGGCTGGAATTGGATTTGGGGATCTGCGATCCAACAGTCTAGATTTCTTAGAAGGAGCCGCCCCAGAGTAGGACAAAAGGAAAAGCCTTCTTATGGCCACAGGGGCCCAACATCAACTTATTCTGGTGACTGACCAAGGCTCTAGGGTTGAATGCAGCGCAAATGCCGTATTCAACCTCCAGATGGCCGGTGCCGAGACAATATAGGCACTCCTCGTCCAAGTTGGAAAGAGGCATCTTCCGACCACACGAGGAGCATCTCTCAAAACCAAAGGTTTTTCCGACATGGATAAAGGAAAAAGCAACAAATACCAGAAGGAAAATCTAACAAGTAGTCACACAAACACGCACAGAAGTCAAAACACCGAGGTCAGTCCTTCCCAAAATCACACCAACATACCCAACAGATGCTGAAAAAAATTCCAATAAATGCAACTAAAGGAATAAATATTCCACTACACTAAAAGCGAGAAAAAAAAAAGGGGAGGCACCAAAAAAACAAAAATAACCACTTATATAGAACACCAACAAACTAACACTACCTATTTAAGACTTCTACTACAGGGTAAAGTCAGAAGGGAGGAAAATCCCCACAGGAAAACAAACCCTACTTGGATAAACCCAAGGAGCTAAGCTATCTGCATCTGGACGATACATGTGGCAAACAAGATCTGAGGGGTTAGAGGGCAGCAGTGCATTATGGAAGGGAAGGAGATTGAGCTAGGCTGTTATCCAAGTGTGCCTGCTCAAATCTTAGACCCATACGTGATGAATGGTGACTAGGATAACTCAGTTCCTCATTTTATTGTACTCTCCAAAATATGCGTACTTCTAATCCAGTTAGTGTGTGGGAATATAAAACAAAGGCTGTAGCTGTAAATTATCTTCATTAATGTTATCTCCTGAAAAGGCACACAATCTCCAAAAAGTCTCAACTCCAAAATGTCCTTTGGTGGATTCATCAAGTAAAAATGAACTTTCCAAATACTTCCAAAGATCCTAAACCTTCCAAACTCTGTTTCATACTTGGGAACCGTGCATATGTTCTTCCATTGTTCTCTTGTAAAACGCTTTTTCAGTCTCTTCCTAATATTTTCTAAACTCTTGCAATTAATTCTTATAGTCATCATGCAATATTTTACATGCCCTACTAATTATCCCTTTTTTAGCAGAAACTCACCAGAGTCTCACTTCAGTCCCCTATCCCTTCCTCTTTTTCTACCACTTTGATATCAATCCCTGGTAGGGAAGGAGGTCTCTAGCCTACAGTCCAATCACCTTGGGCTAATCCAACCCATTATCTTTCCCGCACTAATTACTTGCTCCCAATACCTTGGTTTCTTTGCCAGTTTGCTACAGTAAATTCCAGCCCCCTCTTGCTTATTTTCTGTACCTCTACTTGCAGTTATCCCTACTAGCAATTTCTACTTTCTCCATTTTCACCTTGGGTTAGTTCTTATATTCCTGAAGTAGCAGAAAGCATTGTAATAGTTTGCATGGTGGTTATTTTGCTTAAAGATATGCATCCAAAATCACACTTTCTATTTCTTTAACTTATCCGCTGCTTCATCATCCCTTTCTGTTTTAAATTATACCCTTCTGCTTGTTATGTATATGACCCTGACCCATATATAAAACTAAAGAGACTGAAGCATTTTCAGTGCTTATAGGTTCATAGGTAGGTACTAGGCTACTGGCCCTAGGGCCTACATAAGCCTAGCCAAAGGTACCCTGGCTTTCGCCACCCAAGAAAATTATTTTCCTGTGCCACTGTCGAACAGAGCCACAGAAGTGATCCCTGGGATGAGTTTCCTATCTCCCATCCAATCAAGATTTTTCTTGAACAGCGCTAATGAGGTGCTTTGTTTGATATAGATAGGTAGTTTGTTCCAGAGTATGGGAAGTCTCTGGGACAGGAATCTATCCCTCCAGCATCTTCTGTTTATTGTGGTGATGAGGTTTAGGTCCCTAGAGAGTGTAGCTCGTAGGGATTGGGATTTCTTTAAGTGGAGCATGTCTAAAAGCTCTGGGTTTGACAGTTTCGTGTGTTAGGCAGAGATCGCCTCTGAGTAGGTGATATGCAACAGAGTAAAGCTGCAGTTTGAGACTGTCTGCATAGGGCATCTCTTTGAGGCCGGTAATCCTCTTTGTGAGGTATTTCTGTGGCCTTTCCAGTTGTTGTAGAGGTCTTGTGAGGTGCACACCAAAAGGGACATTGTACTCTATAATGGGTCTAATGAGTGACGAGTAGATGGGAACAATGATCTCTTTTTTCCTGGATGACAAACCTTTTGTGAGGAGGTGTGCCACAGAAGGATTTCCTGACTACTGTGGCGATGTGATTTTCAAAGGAGAGACTACTGTCCACCTGTGTCCCAAAGTCTCTTATCACACTTTCGGTGTTAAGTAGACTACCACCTATGTGTTTTTTCCTGGGTACTTTTTACCAAAAGGAATGACAATGCACTTTCTGGCACTGAGCTTGAGGCCATGGCTTTGACACCAGGCATCTATCTCAGCAAGGCCCTTTTGTAGGATGTCCACATCTTTTGGAGTTTTGATTATGGCTCCTAGTTTGCAGTCATCTGTGAACTTCATAAGCCAAAGACCTTCTGTGTTGGCCTGTACTTCAGAGAAGTAGATACCAAACAGGAGAGGACCCAGGACTGAACCCTGTGGTACTCCACTTGTCTGAAGCTGGATTTGGATTCTGCTACTTTCACAGTACTATCCATATCCAAAAGCTTCTAGTTTCTCAGTTTTTGTATTACATTTTGTTTAGTCTCTTCCTACATAACCTTAGGTGCTATAACAAAAGCCTTTTTACTCCATAATCCTAAATACTTGATCTTATTCTGCCTCCACAAATATGGGTATTGCTGAACTAAGTCATAAGTGAGTACATAATTTACAGCTATAGCCTTTGTTTTCCCTTCATTGATTTTAAATCCCAAAAAGACTTGAAACTCTCTCAAAATGTTCCACAATGACATGTTTTTAGACTTGTCAGGTACAAAAGAAAATTTATATCATTCCAAATAAACTATTTTGTTTACCACACCAATTATAATCCTGCATTTCTGAATCCATTATTTTCTTTGCCAATGGCTTTTATATAAAGCCAGTACAGGGGAAATGTGGTTTCTCGGTTCAAAACGCAACTTATCAAAAAAGAACAGTCACACATTTTTACCTCCAGTCCTTCATATATCCTCTCAATTAAACTTATTTTAAACAGGGAATGCAAATGCTTATATTTGCTACTCAAAATCACAGCTTACTCTTATCAAATGTTTTCTCTTACATTCTCTTTCCCTTTGGATCATCATTGTTCTATTTTGTTTTTAACAAGTAACACCTTTATTGAATTATCAAGTAATGACACAGGCAATCATACATTTAAATTAATGAAAACAAGCCACATTTACATTTTCACTTGCAAACATTATACATCTTATCTTCTGCACAAATCATTGCCAAACATTACACAGCTGATTCAATTTGAGCCTTCCCTTAAACCAAATTCTTCCTCCAAAACAGTATTCTACATGTAATATTTCCACAATTTCCATTTTGTTCTATGTAATTTAATCCTACCCTTTTCTAAAGATACCACTTCCAATTTTTATCGGTTACTATATTCAGTGCTTCCATACAGTTGATTTAGACATCACTGTTCTATTAATATTGTCAAATAGTCTCCCTTCCACAAAAATCACAATGATCCATATCTAGTACTTTTAAGCATGAACTTTGTCACTCTTTTAGATAATACAAACACTTCATAATCATGGTTTGAAAATGGCTAGGCTGGAGCCATCTGTGGGAGCCAAAGGAGGAGAGTGTTGTGGCATCTTAAAACTGTTAATGGATAGTTTTATGTATGCCTTGACAAATGCCATTTCCAGTGGTATGCAATTATTTTTACAAGGTGATCATTTACGAATGGCTACTTGGAGGTTACATTCTTGTTGATCATAAATGTCCATCGCTAGCTGTTGTCTCTCAGTACCTTTGTGAGTGTTGACACAGACAGGCAGGAACAGTACATTTTTCACATATCTGGGCTATTTTGTCTTGGAGTTGTGATAGTGTGCTCTAAAGACCTGGTAGGTTTGACCAGTTATATTCATTAGATAAGCAAACAGTGTGAACTTATAATGGTTCTGGTGCTACAGCTGTGAATAGAACGAGGATTTTCAGATAAACTGGACGCAACTTAAAATAGTCATCGGAGCATCCTTATGGTTCATTTTGAACTACTTTGAAAGGTGGACAACTCTTCTTGTTAGTCTGACAAACGGACTCTGGGACACACTTGCAGGCTGATGCCTTTTCTAACATCAATGGCTGTGTAAATCAGAGCCTTGTACTCATAGTTCTGTTAATTTGAGAAATAAATGACACATTTCAGAATAAAGCAGCACATAGAAGAAATGCAGACTATTCAAGTTTGACAGGTCATTCCTGAGGTTTACTTAGTGACTGCCAGTCTCCTAAGGATAGCAGCTTGCTGTTTACAGCTGTATGTTTGGAGGATTGACACGTCACACTGCATACAGCTTCCGTGTTGTGGCTGAAAACAGGCGGGCATTTTTCGTCGAAGTTTACTTCATTACAGTGTTACATCCAGTTTGTTTGTTGGGCACTGTAGTACCTATGGACCCTGTGCACGCTTTAATTTGCACACATTGCTGTGTGTCTGGGTGACCAGCACCAATTCCAAAGCATTCACTAACTGACAGAACACTGGAGCATACGGGAAACGAGTCAGTGAATTTTCTTTTGCAAAACTCATTTAATTTCTGTAATTTTTTTTTTGCTATAGCATTTATTTGCAAAAGTACAGTTGTGTACACTTACCATAAATGTAGATGTTAAGAGTGTATTCACTGTTGCAGTCATTACATTTGGGTAATCCTGCTGGCAGGTTGCCCTCAGTCGGCCTGATTAACACAGTCCCAGGTCCTGCGTCGGTTGCTGTCGCCCCTTCCTTGACGTCAAGTCGTCAGGGGTATAAAAGATGCAGCCGACGCCATTTTCTTCAGTTTCTTGCCCCAGATATCAGGTGCCCCCAAAAGGGTAGGCTAGATAGATTATCTCTCTCTCTACACATCTCTCTCTCTACACATCTCTCTCTCTACACATCTCTCTCTCTACACATCTCTCTCTCTCTACACATCTCTCTCTCTCTCTCTCTCTACACATCTCTCTCTCTCTACACATCTCTCTCTCTCTCTACACATCTCTCTCTCTCTCTACACATCTCTCTCTCTCTACACATCTCTCTCTCTCTCTACACATCTCTCTCTCTCTACACATCTCTCTCTCTACACATCTCTCCTTCATCTACAAGTAAATGCACCACATAGGTTGTATAGATCAGAGAAGTAAAGATAAGTTCCACCAGAAATAAGGGGGATGGTGGTGGGTAACCTGGACTGCAACAGTGAATACACTAACATCTACATTTAAGGTAAGTGTACACAACTGTACTATGTTCTTCGTGTTGCACTGTTGCAGTCATTACATTTGGGTAGAGTCCCAAAGCTATGGTTGGGGGTCTGGAGCTAAACATTAGGAGTGGCTATGAGGCCCTGCAGAACTGCAGTGGCAAAGCCTGCTCTGGATTTAGCATAAAATGGCAGATTGTAATGCTTTGTAAAAGGTGAACTCCAAGTAGCAGCCTCTAAAATGTCTACGGTTGGTTGGTACTCCCCTCAGAAAGGCTGCAGAAGTGGCTGCAGCTCTGGTTGAATGTGGCCTAATGCCCTTAGGCACTGGCTTGCCATGCTGAGAGTAGCAGAAACGAATGCAGTGACCTATCCACTTTGAAATAGTCTGCTTGGAGATGGCCTTTCCTTGTGATCCTGCAGTATATGCCACTAGTAAATGTTCTGTCTTTCTGAAAACTTTAGTTTTGTCCAAATAGAATCCAAGTTGCCTGTGTATGTCCAAAGAATGCAGAATTTTCTCCCCCTTGTTCTGTGGATTAGGATAAAAAGTTGGCAAATGAATAGTTTGGTTAAGGGCTACAATGTAAGGTTTGTCCTCAGAGACCCTGTCTGGATAAAAAAATGATAAAAGGTTCCACAGCCATGAGAGCCTGTAGCTCTGACACTCGTCTTCCAGAAGTTATTGGTAGGAGCAGAGCTGTTTTCCGAGATAAAAACTTTATATCCGCAGTAGCAGCCGTCTCAAAAGGAGGTAGGGTGAGTTTTTCCAAGACATAATTGAGGTCCCATGCAGGGACTGGCGATCTCCTTGGAGACCTTAAATTCTTGGCTCCTCTGAGGTACTGCCTTAAAGGATAAGAGAGTGGTGGCTCTGTATTGTAATGACCTGAAAAGACAGAGGTATGAATTTTAATAGATGAAAAAGACAGGCCTTTGGCCAGCATCTCAGTTAAGTATTGCAAAATCTGAGGAATATTTGATACAGCTGTGTCAGTTTCTTGAGCTTGGTTCCAAGCACAAAATCTCTTCCATTTTCCAGCATAGGATTTTCTAGTACGAGGCCTTTTGGCTTCCAATATGACATCCATCATGGCTTTACTGAGAGGTGTGCTTTGTATGGCTACATTATCCACCATGCTGCAAGTTTAGAGTCCTGAGTTGACTGTGCAGAATTTGATTGTTTTGTTGGGACAGTAGATGAGGTATTTGAAGTAAGGTCCAGGATGGGCACTGAGACAAGTTCCTTAAGATCAGATACCAGTACTGGTGGGGCCAGTCTGGGGTAATCAATCACTTTTGGTTTCTCCTGTATCACCTTTAGGAGTACCTTGGGAAGGAGAGGCAGTGGAGGAAAGGCATATACTGATAGGTTTTTCCAGTTGAAAGATAAGGCGTCCACTTTCCATGCTTGTCTGTGATAAGTCCTTGTGAAGAATCTTTTTAGTTGATTATTGCGAGAGGAGGCAAATAGATATATATCTGGGCATCTCCATTTCTTTATCATGCTTAAGACTTGTGGATGCAGGTGCCACTCGTGGGGATCCATGAGGTTTCTGCTTAGTTCATCTGCCTAAGTATTGTCCTTTCCTGGCAGGAACTGTGCCTGCAGATGAACTTGGTAAGTCAATGCTGTGTCCCATAAAGCCATGGCTAGTCTGCAAAAGGGGTAAGAATGCGTGCCCCCATGCTTATGTACCACATGACCGTGGTATTATCTTGTCCATCAGTAGTCCTGGATGAATTAGGTCCTTGAAGGCTGTCAGGGCATTTTGAACAGCTAGCATCTCTTTTTGTTTGATATGTAGATGCATTTGATTTGTGGACCAGGTGCCCTGAATGCCTTTTCCTGCCATGTGGGCCCCCCCAGGCATAATCCGATGCACCAGTTGTTAGGTTCTGCCTGGGGGTAGTGAGAATGGCTGTCCCTCATTTTGGTGACAAGCCTTTGCCCACCATCAAAACTCATGTTGCAGGCAGGGAATGAGAGTAATTATTTCCAGGCTGTGGCAATATTGTGTCCAGACACTTTTTAGGTACCAATGAAGTTTCCTCATATGCAGTCTTGCATATGGAATTAGTAGGATGCAGAATGCCATGAAGTCCAAAGCCTGCAGAATTTTTCTAGCAGATAACTGGGCCTTTGTTGTCATTTCCTTGAAATAGTCAGTTGCCTTTGTCTGGCGTGAGATAAGCCATCTGGGCAGTTGTATTTAAGCTTGCACCCACAAATATTATCTCGAGAGGGTACTAGTTTTTATTTCTTTTCATTGACTGTGTAACCTGGCATGTTAAAAGCCTTTTCACAAATGCCAGATGCTGTAGTAGAATGTCCTTGTTCTCTGCTTGAATGAGGCAGTCGTCCAAGTAAGGATATATTTGTATTTCTCTTTGTCTGCAGAAAGCAATTACTGGTGCCAGGTACTTTGTGAAGACCCTGGGCGCAGTAGATAAGCCAAAGGGCAGTGCAGAGAATTGGTAATGCTTTGAACCAGCCTTGAATCTGAGGTATCTTCTGCATGATTATCCGATTGGGACATGCAGGTTTGCCTCTTCGGTCTAAAGTGACGAGCCAAGCCTTTCCGCCCAGCATGGGCAGAAGCTGCTGCAAGGTCAACATCTTGAATTTTGGAATATCCAAGAAAGTGTTTATAATAGATAGGTCCAATACTGGTCTTCATGCTTTGTCCTTTCTGGGTACCAAGAACAGTCTTGAGTAAAATCCTTGTCCCTGCTCTTGCTGTGGCACTAGCTGAATAGCCCCCATGTCCATGAGGGATGAGACTTGTTTCTGAGCCTCTGCCCATTGATTTTTTGGCAGGTCTGGCCAACCGTTTGCCCTTGGCAGGGTATGAAAGTGAAACTTGTAGTCTTGTGACACTGTCTAGAACCCATTTGTCCTGGGTTACAATGTGCCAATTTTGAGAAAAAAGTGCTATTTTTTCCACCTAAGGGTGCTGCCAGTAGACAAGTGCTTGGTGTAGGCAGGGGGAAGTCATTGGGACTGTTTCCTGTAAGGTTGTGATTTGTCTTCTCTGCTTTTGGAGGTAGAAGCACCCCATTGCTTAGACCTGTACGAACTTTGCATCTGGGATCTACCTCTAGGGCATCTGGATCTGCCCCTTTGAGGTCTGTCTGACACTGGAAAGGACCAATTCTTTGTAGGCCAGTGTCTGCTAAACCTAGGTGGCTGTACTTGTAAAAATATTTGACAGTTTGCATAGATTTAGCTTTGTCCTCCATTTTCTTTAACACTTATTCTGCCTTAACACCAAACAAGATATCATGCTGCAATGGTCCATCTAATAATTTAGCTTTGACATGATCAGGCAGATTTTGTTCCTTTAACAAAGCATGCCTCCCAATTACAGAACCCGTAACAGTGGCCCTGCAAGAGGCCTCCAGAGAATCAAAACCACATTGCAAAGTACGCTTTCCAACTTGTTCAGCTGCATGCAATAAATCCTGCATTTCTTTCTTTTCTGCACATTCAGAATTTACCAACATTTTCTGTTTAAGCAGTGTCGAGACATATTGCGGATATTTGAGCATATGAAATGGGCAGTTTAAGGCCCTTATAACCAAGGTAGCAGATGTGTAAATCTTTTTTCCCCATCTATCCAGTGCCCCAGAATCTGTCAGAGGGAGTAGGGTTTTTTTTGCAGTGGAAACCTTAACCCCTTTAGGACCCTGAGAAATAGTTTCTGGGTCTGCAGCAGGGTTTTTGAAAAGGAATTTATGAGAGTCAGGAACCCTGCAGTATCGGTCAGGCTTAACAGGAGCTGGAGGTAAGGAGTCAGGGGTCAGATTAGGTTCTGAAAACACATCTACAATGTCTAACACAGGTGGAATAGCTAGAGGCCTGTGTTGAGGTAGTAGAAGGAAGTCACTGAGTCTCCTCTTAAATTCTGAAAAATCTTGGCTCGCCCAGTGGAAATGTTCCCTCATGGTACGCAAGGTTTCCCAAAGGAATAGTCCTCAGGAGGAGAAGCTGAAGGAATAGATTCTTCAGCATCAGAATCCTCATAGGGGGGAAAGAGAATATTCCTGATCAGAAGAGGAATCAGAGGAAATGTAAACCTGATCTGAAGATTCATAGTCTGTCTCTTGCCTAGGCCTCTTATCAGGAGGGGGATGGGAGCCCCTGATCAAGATAATCAAGTCTTCGGCTATTTTGAGCATTTGTTTTTTGGGCATGGAGGCCTGTCCATGTAGCTGGTGAACTTGTTTCTGTCTTTAAAAGTGCTTCAGTCTTTGCCTTTGAAGCCAAAGTAGTTTTAATGTATAATTGTTTAGGTCTGAAAACACCCTCAGAAGCAGATGCCTACTCAGCGTCTCCGGACCCATCTGAGGGAATAGTCTCAGAGGCTTCAATACCTTGAGTTTCCAGTGGCCTGACAGACTCCATGTGGGAGTCGGTAGCGGCCTGCAACTCTGAAGTAGCACGCGTCAGGGGCTGTGAAAGCGCCTCACTGAGAACCGGCGACTGGCTTAGAAAAAGCTTAGTCAGTTTTGGACCTCGGTTGCCTGTCTTTCTTTTTCTTTGCATTTTGTGAACTCTGGTAGACGGCTGGCTATCAGACGACATTGTATAATTAAATCTGCGGCCAAAATACCTTAGTGCAAATTCGTACCAACGCTTAATAGTGCGTTGGTTAAATCTAGCACAAAACAGACCACTTGAAACGTCGTGGTCAGGGCCTAGGCAAGGAATACAGTAAGAATGAAAGTCCTTATGAGGCATTTGCTTCCCACAAGAAATACAATTAACTTTTTCGGACATCGGTCTGGAACAAGAAAAAAAGTTTCCCCAATAGGGTACTTGGCTTTTAATGAAGACTTCGGATCTTAAACTTGAACACGAAAATCTCAGGAGTCGGCCAACCAGCACTTGTGATTTGCTTCTGCTTCGGGCACCGTGCGGCAAGAAAGACTGAAGAAAATGGCGTCGGTTGCATCTTTTATACCCCCGATGACCTGACGTCAGGGAAGGGGCGACAGCAACCAAAGCAGGACCTGAGACTTTGGAATTCAGGCCGACTGAGGGCAACCTGCCAGAAGGATTACCCAAATGTAATGACTTGCAACAGTGAAAAGTACAGTTTTGTACCTACCATAAATGTAGATGTCCGAACTGGATAGCATCTGCAGTCATAACAAGTGGGTTGTCCTGTCGTCAGGCAGCCCTGCAGTCGGCCGGATTCCAAAGTCCGGGTCCGGCTTCGGCTGATGTCGCACTCCACCCGACGTCATCTCTGTTGGTCTTCGGGTATAAAAGCATCAGCAGACGCCATTTTCCTCAGTGTTTCTTGCCCCAGATGCCAGTAGCCCTGTTGCAGGCTAAAAATTTGGATAAATGCCAATGTTTCCAAATAGATAGAGGTAAACACAGCAATAAGCATATATATACATATATACAAACAAATGCACCATAAAAGACTCCCCCCCAACAGCTAGCTATTAGGAGGGTAAACACCCTAGGAGTACCACAGAGGGAAGGAGGGAGGTAATCCTGACTGCAGATGCTATCCAGTTCGGACATCTACATTTATGGTAGGTACAAAACTGTACTATGTCCTTCATGGATGCATCTGCAGTCATAACAAGTGGGTAGAATACCATAGCCAACTAGGGGAGGAGGATAAAAGTAGATTATGGTGTGTTTAGGATCCCTTGCAGTACAGCAGTGGCAAACCCTGCTCGGGATCTGGAATATAGAGGCAAATTATAATGCTTGGCAAATGTATGCACAGAGGTCCAAGTAGCCGCCTCAATAATGTCTTTGGTTGCCACTCCTCGTAAGAAGGCTGTGGTAGTGGCTGTTGCCCTTGTAGAATGAGGTCTTATGTTCTGTGGAATTGGTTTTCCATGGAAGGAGTAACAGTATCGTATGCAATTTCCTATCCATTTGGAGATTGTCTGTTTGGAAATAGCTTTTCCTTCCCTTCCTGTTGCATAGGCTACAAAACGTTGGTCAGTCTTTCTGCTATTTTTTGTTCTGTCCAAGTAGTAGCGTAGCTGTCTATGTACATCCAAGGTATGCAGTATTCTTTCCCCTCTGTTTTGTGGGTTGGGAAAGAAGGTAGGTAGGTGGATTTGCCTGGTTTAAAGACACTCTGGATACCACCTTGGGCATAAATGTAGGATTAGTCCTCATGGACACTCTATCTTGGTGGAAGATTAGGAAGGGTTGCACTGCCATTAAGGCCTGTAGTTCTGAAACCCTCCTTGCTGAAGTAATTGCCAGTAGGAAAGCAGTTTTCCATGACAGGTGTTGTAGATCTGCTGTTGCTGCTGGTTCAAAGGGTGATAGTGTCAACTTTTCTAGCACAAAGTTTAAATCCCAAGCTGGTAATGGTGGTTTCCTTGGAGGTTTTACATTCTTGATCCCTCTGAGGAACTGCCTGAGCAAAGGATGCGAAAAACAGGTGGATCAAAGCTGTATTCTGCTGAAATAGCTGATGCATGTATCTTGATGGAGGAGTAGGACAGGCCTGAATGAAGAAGTTCGGCCAGATACTCCAGAATGTTAGGCATATCTATGTTTGACACATCTTTTCCTCTTTCCGTACTCCAAATGACAAACCTTTTCCATTTTCCAGCATAGTTCCTTCTTGTTGAAGGTCTGCGTGCTTCAAGAATAATGTCTTTAACTCTTTGGGAAAGTTCTGGATTAGCTGCTGCTATGTGATGTTCCATGCAGTCAGTTGCAGCGTTTTTAGGTTTGGATGTATGATGCTGTAGTTGTTCTGAGTTAACATCAAAGGCATCAGGGGTATTGGCCACAAATTGTTCCGAGACATGCTCTTCAGTAGTGGGTACCAGTGTTGTCTTGGCCAGTTTGGAGCTATCAGGATTATCCTTGGACGTTCTTCCTTGATTTTTAGTAGAACCTTGTGTATCAAAGGAAGAGGTGGGAATGCATATGCTGTTAGGCCTTTCCAGTTGAAGGAGAGTGAGTCCACTTTCCATGCTAGTGGGTGGAATGTCCTTGTGCAGAATTTTTTGAGCTGGTGATTGAGAGGTGATGCGAACAGGTCTATCTGTGGCATTCCCCATTTCTTCGAGATGGTCTTGAAGATGTCCGGGTGCAGCTTCCATTCGTGGGCATCCAAAGTGGTTCTGCTTAATATGTCTGCTAGAGTATTGTCTTTCCCCGGGATAAATATTGCCTGTAACTGAATGTTGTAGCTGAGTGCCAGGGTCCACAGCTCCAAGGTCATTCTGCATAGGGGGTATGAATGAGTGCCTCCCTGTTTGTTGATGTACCACATGACTGTGGTGTTGTCTGTCCTTATCATCAATTGGCCCTCTTTGAGAAATGGTTTGAACTTTTGGATTGCCAGTTTTACTGCCAGCATTTCTTTTAGATTGATGTGCAGGTGAAGTTGATCCTGTGTCCACAATCCTTGCACGCATTTGTCCAGCATGTGGGCCCCCCCATCCTAGGTCTGAAGCGTCTGTTGTGATGGTCTGGCTTGGTTGACATCTGCGAAAGGGTAGGCCTGGGTTTGACTGGCATGCCTGAGGCCACCATAGGAACTCCTGTTTTAAGCATGGAATTAGTGGGATTTCTGTTTCTAGACTGTGTCTGTGTTGGGACCATAAATTCTTTAGGTACCACTGTAGTTTCCTCATATGTAGTCTGGCAAATGGGACCAAGATTATGCATGATGCCATGAAGCCCAAGGCCTGCAGAACTTTTCTTGCTGTTAACTTGTTCAGTTTTGTTAGTGCCAAGAAGTAAAGAGGAAGTTCTTTTTGTTTTTCTGTAGTCAGGAATGCCATCTGTTGTACTGTGTCCAATTCCGCGCCCAAGAATGTCCTTGTTTGGGATGGTATCAGCCTTGACTTTTGTAAATTGACTGTGTATCCCAGTCCTTGTAGCAAGTAAATGACCCTTTGTAAATCTGTTGTCAGCTTGCTTTTGTTGTCCCCTTGTAGCAGGCAGTCGTCCAGGTATGGGTAAATTTGAATTCCCTGTAGTCTGCAATGGGCGATTACTGATGCCAGGCATTTTGTGAATACTCTGGGTGCAGTAGATAAGCCAAAGGGCAATGCTGAGAATTGATAGTGCTCTGATCCTGCAAGAAATCTGAGGTATCTTCTGCAGATTGGTCGAATGGGGACGTGCAGGTATGCCTCCTTGAGATCTAGAGTTACCAGCCAAGACTCCTTGCCCAGCATGGGAAGAAGTTGCTGTAGGGTCAGCATTTTGAATTTTGGGACAATGATGTATGTATTTAAGGTGGACAGGTCGAGAATTGGTCTCCAACTTTTTCCTTTCTTGGAACTAGGAATAGTCTGGAGTAGAACCCCTTTCCTTGTTCTGCTGTTGGCACTCTTTCCACAGCTCTCATGTTTGCTAACTCCATTATCTGGCGTAGAGCCTCTGTTTTTGATTTGGAGGTAGATTTGGCATTCCTCTTTGACTGGTAAAGTGTGGAAGTGAAACCGTAACCTTGATCTATGGTTTGTAAAATCCACTTGTCTTTTGTTATGTAGTGCCAGTTCTTTGAAAATAAGGTTAACTTTCCGCCTAGAGGAGCTGCTATTTGTTCCCTGGTAGGCGGATTTAGGATTAAGTCACTGTGGTTGTGCTGATGTAGTGGCAGTGGCTGTGTCTGTGCCTCTGTTGTTACCTTGCCACTGTCGTCCTCTGTAGGCACCTCCTCTGGATTGGTTTCTGCCTCTGGAACGCCTATTCCTGCCCCTTTGAAATTTTGTGGAGACAGGAAAGGACCAACTTTTGGCAGGCCAGTTCCTGCTAAACCTTGGGGTTGAACCTGCAAGAAATCTTTAACAGTTTGAACAGATTTTGCCTTTTCTTCCATTTTCTTCATAACCTGCTGTGCAGGTGTACCAAACAAACTTGTCTTGTCCATAGGAGCATCTAGCAACTTAGCTTTAACATGATCCGGTAAAGCTTGTTCCTTTAGCCATGCATGCCTTCTTATCACTGTGCCTGTCATGGCTGATCTAAATGAAGCCTCCAGTGCATCATAGCCACATTTTAAGGAATGGTTGCTAACCTGTTGTATGTTATTTACCATCTCTAATACATATTTCTTATCAAGAGATTCATCAGTGGTTAGGTTTTAGTTAACTGATCAAGCATAAACTCTTGGTATTGTATCATGTGAAACTGACAGTTTAAAGCTCTAGCTGAGAGAGTAGCTGAAGTGTAGACCTTTTACCCCATCTGTCTAGTGACCTTGCTTCCCTTTCAGAAGGAATAGGGTTTTAGCTGTGGTCGCTGCTACTGCCTTGGGACCCTGGGATATAGTTTCTGGGTCTGCAAGTGGGGCCTTGTAAAGGTGGTGATGAGTATCTGGCACCCTGTAAAATCTGTCTGGTTTGGCAGGGGCTGGGGGTAAAGAATCTGGAGCGGAGCAAACATCATTGAAAGCATCATCCACCACAGAGAGAACAGGAGGTATAGCTAAGAGCCTGTGCTGTGGGAGGTGCAGAAAGGTCCTAAGTCTTTTTCTGGAGTCTGAAAAATCCTGTTGCTGCCATTGGAACTGTTCTCGCATGGCATGCAAGGTTTCCCCAAAGGAGAATTCTTCTGGTGGGAAGCAGCTGGGATGGATTCTTCAGCATCAGAATCTTCAAAATTGGAGAAGGGAGCCTCAGGCTGGTCAGTTATGTCTGATTCATCAGCAGAATCATCAGAAGACACTGGCTCAGGGGGCTCTGCCCTAGTTCTCTTCTCTGGGGGCTGAGAGGCCCTGTCTGGGTGAGATTGAGATCCTCTAATTAAAGAAATTAAATCTTCTGCCAAAGAAAGCATTTGGGAGCTAGAAGAGGGCCTGGATGTGGGGGGTTTAACAGGCACTGTTTTAGTAATCTTGGCTGCTTTAGCCCTGGCGAAGGCCTTAATGGACATGGCAGCTGGAGGCCTAGCAGCACCACGTGCTGGGGTAGAGACATCCAAGGGGATGGTGTCTGATAAGTCAACCACCGTAGTGGGTAAAATTTCTGAGGTCGATTCAAGAGTTGTAGCAGGGGCCTCAGTTGTAAGAATAGGTTCAGCTGTACTTTGAGCAGTTTTCTCGGTTTCGGCCGAAACCGAGACACTCTCGGTTTGCTTTACCGTGGTTTCGGCCGAAACCGCGGGCTGTGAGTGTCGGTCTTTATCTTTGCGTTTTTTGGGGGTAGTCGGAGGATCCAACGGCATAATGTACGCAAAATCAGAACCGAAAAACTGTTCTGCAAACTCTGACCGACGCCTAAGCGTTCGTCGGTTGAAAGAGGCACAGGCCGAACAGGCTGCTACGTCGTGGGCTGGGCCTAAACAAGGCAGACAGTAAGAGTGGAAATCTTTATGAGGTATTTGTTTCCCACAGGTTAAACAATTGTTAACTTTTTCTGACATCGGCTGAGGCAAGAAAGAGTCCCCAACGGGGTACTTAGCTTTAGAAGTCTTCGAAGTAGTATTCGGTAGAAGTAATCTCTGGATCCGACCGACCGGCACTTGCGAACAGCTTCTGCTTCGGGCGCCACGCGGCAAGAAAGACTGAGGAAAATGGCGTCGGCTGATGCTTTTATACCCGAAGACCAACAGAGATGACGTCGGGTGGAGTGCGACATCAGCCGAAGCCGGACCCGGACTTTGGAATCCGGCCGACTGCAGGGCTGCCTGACGACAGGACAACCCACTTGTTATGACTGCAGATGCATCCATGAAGGACATCATGAAGAACATCAATAATTTATGAGGAAGCATTCTTAAATCTGCAGTTCTCATCGCTTGACGTGTCTGTATTTTATGTTATCTTTTTGTAAATAATGTAGTGTGCCATACTTTACTATTAATGTACAGCAAGTCTAGACAAATATTTACAACAAAATTTCTATAAAACTCAGTGGTGAGCTTCCAACCTGAAGAACTGGCAAAGGCTAAAAATAAGGTGTGTTTGTGTGATGCTAAATAAAATCAGAGCACCTTTTTTTAAAAATACTTGTTACTTCACGTTTATAGGAGTAACAGTAGTTGTGCTGGGCTCCAATTTCTGAAATGTGGGCTTAGTGCAGAGTAATGCCCAGGATTTAGTAATCTGTCCTCTGTTCCAAAAGAAAAAAATGAATGGACAAGAACTGCAAGCTTGTGCAACATTAACATTTGAAGAGGTCGCTGCATGAAGCACAACAGAGTTAAACTGACATGTGTTACACAGGAGACGGCACCTACACACTGAGCGAAGTGTATTGCATAAAGACTAGAGGTAGAGTGCTATCAAGATAAACAGTGCTGTGCTATTACAGGATGGGAACAGCACAACAGCAGCATGCATGGCCAACGTGACAGGTTAACCAAGGCAGGGCAGCACACTTGAGTCGATGTGTACACAAACAATGCAGTGACATGTAACTGCAGCTAGCATCCAGCCTGCACAAGGGTAGCACAGCTGAGCATATTGGCCAGAAAGAGAAGCAATGCAAGTTGCACAGCCCAATGGCAGTTCTCCTTACAAATGTGGAGAAAATGGACAGAGCTTACTCTCGCCTCCTTCCAGGTTTCCCAAGACAAACACACATAACTATTAATTATTTAAAACGGTTGGAAGGAAAGGTCGTGTGCATCTGTGTAAGCACATACATGTGAACATTTAGCAAAAGAAGGCTAGGTCGGGAAGATACTGTGGCATGGCTGTGGATGGGAGAGAGACAAAGGCCAGTATGCGCACAAGTTGGGGAGGACAGTGGAGGGCCATATATATACTAAGGTTGAACAGCTGGTGAGGTTTGAACAATGATCAAGGAATGGGAAATGACACACAAGGCAAGGAACGCACTGAGATGAATACAAGGTGGGTCCTGGCATGCTTTGCTGCCAGGCTGCCCAAAGGGCAACCACCCCAATTGTCACTCACCTGGTTGGTCAATGGTATGGGGCAATTACTTCCTTGGAGGTTCAATATCTGGGATCTGCTGGTTGCATAAACTTGTCAAGTCACAATAGACTGCAGTGTTCCTTATGTGGGTGGCCCACCTGCTGATGTACCTTGGCAATGCCCAGCCTCCACATCTCACACCATGAGACCCTCTGTCTACCTTCAGAAAAGGAGCCTTTACACCTCCCCTACAGAGGCAGGCAAAGTGGTCACCAATCACTCCAAGTCATCTCCACCAGCAAATGTTTACACCTCCCCTTGGTCCCGAGAGACAGACATGGCAGATCCTACCTATCCTCTTCTCTACCCATACAACCACTTGTGATTCAAGAGGTTGAGTGAGGATTTTACAAGCAGCTTAGAGCTTCAGGTGAAGAGAAGTTTAGTGGTACTTATGCCATGTCTGCTTGCACTGTTAGCAGCACAACAGGTAGTATTATTTGCTTTTGATGCAGAATGCTGTGGGTTCTACTCGCACAATATGCAGGTAGATCGCTGATACTGTAGTGTGTTGTACTTTAAAAGGGAGTGGATGCTGCAGTCCTGTGAATGTCCTCCTTTGCAGGAGTTACCTAGTAACTATAAACCGGTTATCAGTATGCCATCCATTCTTTATTGCAATATTACTAGCTTATTTTTTTAATGCAACATAGGCAATTTTTTCTTAACAGGCAACAGGCATTTTATTTGTAGATGAAACAATGAAATATAATGTTGCTTGCTGTTAGCAACCTCTTCATTAGTTACAGATGCCTTTAATGTGGAATTATTATAACTTTACTCTGAGATTTTGCATATTTACTGATACTGGTGGATTGTAATGACAGAAGTTTGAGTGGCCTTTTATGGTTGAAATTTTCTGACATTGGTAGTTTTTGTCATTACCGGTTCATCCATTTTCTTTCATTGCTTACTAGAAGACTGTTCAAAACTACAAATTTAAAACCAATTCCAACCTGAGGCCATGTTTCTGGCACCAGTCATTTGCTAGGATGAGACCCTCATAGCTTATTCAGAATTGTTTTAAGGTCAGTAATGTGAGTTTACATCATTGCAAATTTGTTGGCTTATTTTTTTTTGTGGATTATAGTATTGTAGAACTGCTAATGTTGACATTTTATGTACTTGGACTGCTGGAGTGTTTTTTCAGTGAGAATTGGTAGTTCTGTAGTGAATAACTAAAATGACAGTGCTAGTACATGCCAGTTTTTTCTTTTGCAAGTGAATACTTTATAGGCTACCCAAGGAAAGTCAAACAGTGTTTAACTTGATGGTAGGGCTGTCATTAGGTTATTGAAAGCTACTGTTCTTGTACCAGTAAGAAACTGCTGCTTACCTGTTTATTTGTATTAAAAAATATATATATTAACTAAGATGATAGAGAGTTAACTGTTACACAAAGAATTAGAATTTTAAGGCAAATATTAGGCATTTATATTACATTTATTCATTACTGCGGTGGTGGTGCTGCGGTAGCAGTCGCCTCACAGTTAGACATTGCCTGTTTGATTCTCAGATAATCTTCTGTGTAGCGAAATGCGTGAATGGGCGTTCCTTCGTTGAAGGTTGTACGTTAGGCCCAGCAAGCCAGTATGTAATAATCTACTGCCAATCATTAGCGGACCAGAGTTCCGCTGTGGCAACCCCTAACCGGGAAAAGCCGAAGGCCACAAACATTACATTTATTCATTGTTCGAATGCACTTACAGTACAGCCAAGAGGTCGACTTTGGTTGCCTGTGGCAGCAAGAGAGTGAACTATGACATTTTACATGTGGCACCAAGACCATTTCTGTTCACTCAATATGGCCCTGGCAAGCCAAAAGGTTGGACACCCCTGAGAATGCAAGATATATTCTCCTTTGGTTAGAATTACAGGAAAAAATGGTAGTTATATTGGATTTAGGTTAGCTTCCAAAGCCACTTTCAGAATAAAACAAAGGACTTGTTTTAAGGGACACTCTTGTCCTTGTGAAAGACCACAAATGGGGGTTTAATGCTTAGAGCCTGCAGTTTTACGACGCCACTGGCAGAGGTAATGGCCACTAAAAATGCTGTCTTCCAAGACAGGAACATAATATCACAAGATGTGAATGTTTCAAAGGGCATTTGTGTCAAGGACTGCAGCACCAAGGTCAAATCCCATGGTGGGAAGGGATCTTTGATAGTTGGTCTAAGAAGAACCTCCTTTTAGAAAGGCTTTGCACAACTGAGAAGAAAAGCTAGGCTCTTCATTCAAATGGAAATTAGAAATGGCCACCAACTGAAGCTTATCATAGAGAAACTCACCCCATCCTGAAACAGAGAAGACAGGAACAGCAGAATATCAGGAATAGGAGCCGAAGGATCCAAATTATGATGTGTGGCCCAAACAGAAAACTTTTTCCATTTACTGGAATATACATTCTTCATAGATGGTTTCTGAGATGCCAACATGATGCTCCTCTCCGGGGAAGGAAGCCTCGACTACGAAAAGACTACTGGAACTGGAGAAACCATGCAGTTAGAAAAAGAGTCCGGAGACTGAAGTGCAAGTCCCCAGTCTCCCACTGGAGAGATGAGGGCAAAATTGTTGCATTTGTGGCTCACTGGGGAAGCAGAGATCGCTGCACGGCTGACCCCAATGGTCAAAAATATGACATGTTACTGATATATTCAGGAACCACTCATGGGGACTCAGGACAGACCCGCTCAGTTTGTCGGCCAGCATGTTGGAACCGCTGGGAATGTGAGCTGCAAGAACAAAGCACCAGGAGGACATTGTCCATTCCCACACTTACGTCCTCTACACAGATAAGACAGTGCCCTCCCTGCTTGTTGACATACCAGATCACCGGCGTGTTGTCTGTTTGAATTGCTATGGTCTCCAGAGAGGCACTCTTGAAAGGCTTGCAACTTTAGAATAACTGTTCTCATCTCCAAGACATGTATGTGCAATTTGGTCTTTTGGGGGGGGGGGGGCACCATGTGCCTTGGACTGTCCTGCCCTGAAAATGTCCCCACCCCAACAGGGAGGCATCTGTGGTCACCATGGCCTTTGGAGGGGGAAGATAATATGGCCTGCCTACAACTGGGTCCTGAGACTGAAGCCACCAAGCAACGTTATCAGTATATCAGAGTCATCCTGATGGTCATGGAATAAACCTGAGCAGACCAGTGGACTGCCAGGGTCTACTAAAGAACCCTCATGTGATACTTGGCAATGGGCACAAACTGAATGGCAGCTGCCATCGAACTTGATGCTTGAAGAATCAGATGAACTGAGGGGCACTAAATCCAGCAAGAGAGAACTCATCTCGAATGAGCTGAGCCTTGTGTAAGGGTAGTGCTGCAGTCTCACAGTGTCAGACTGAACCCCGATGAATTCCAAGTTTCAGCACTGAGAAAAACTGGATTTTTGCAAAACTTACTGTGATGCCCTAGATGCTGAAAAAGGTTGAGGATGTAACTGGTGGCAATTAATATTTGATGCCTTATGGGCTCTGAAGAGCCAATCATCCAGGTACGAGAAGATCTTGAATCCTTGCAGTTGGAGATGAGCTGCCACCACTGCAAGCATATGGTAAACACCCAAGGGGCTGTGGTGAGTCCAAAGGGCAGGGGTCTGAAAGTACAGTTGTGTACACTTACCATAAATGTAGATGTTAGAGTGTATTCACTGTTGCATCAATTACATTTGGGTAATCTGCTGGCAGGTTATCCTCAGTCGGCCTGATTAACAAAGTCTTGGGTCCTGCGTCGGTTGCTGTCCCTTCTTCCATGACATCAGGTAGTCAGGGGTATGAAACATGCAGCCGATGCCATTACATTAGTTTTTCTTGCTCCGGATGTCAGGTGCCCCCCCAAATGGGGAGTAAATAAATTAAAAACACAAAAAATATAGCTCGAACCAAAAGCAAATACACCAAAAGGACTTTTAAGCACAGTGAAAGAAAGCAGAGGTATAGCCAGAGGAAAATAGGGGGCTGGAAAGAGGGTAACCAGGACTGCAACAGTGAATACACTCTAACATCTACATTTACGGTAAGTGTACACAACCGTACTATGTTCTTTGTGTTTCACTGTTGCAGTCATTACATTTGGGTAAATTCCCAATGATATGGTTGGTTGGAGGAAATTATACAGCATTAGGACCAGCTATAAGGCCCTGCAGGACAGCAGTGGCAAAGCCAGCTCTGGATTTATAGAAAAGTGGTAAATGGCAATGTTTGGAAGTATAAACTGAGCTCCAGGTAGCAGCTTCTAGAATGTCCCTGGTAGGAACACCTCTGAGAAAGGCTGTTGAAGTAGATGCAGCCCTGGTGGAATGGGATCTGATCCCCTGGGGGATAGTTTTTCCATGGTGCATATAGTAGAAATGAATACAATGGCTTATCCATTTAGAAATGGTTTGCTTTGAAATAGCCTTTCCCTCTGCCCCTGCAGCAAATGCCACCAGCAGTTGACAAGATTTTCTTTTGAGATTTAGTCCTGTTAAAGTAAAATCTAAGTTGTCTGTGTACATCCAATGAATGCAGAATCTGCTCCCCCTTGTTCTGTGGATTGGGAAAGAAAGTTGGAAAATGAATAGTCTGATTAAGAGCCACACTGGATACCACCTTAGGTATGAAAGATGGATTGGTCCTGAGAGATACCCTGTCCGCATGAAAAATGATGAAAGGCTCCACTGCCACAAGAGCCCGTAATTCAGAAATCCTTCTAGCTGAAGTGACTGCTAAAAGGAAAGCAGTTTTCCAGGAGGGAAATTTTAAGTCTGCAGTAGCAGCTGGCTCAAAAGGAGGGACAGTGAGCTTCTCAGATACAAAATTGAGGTCCCAGGCAGTGGTTGGAGCTCTCCTGGGTGGTCTCAAGTCTTTGGCCCCTCTGAGATACTGCCTTGGCAAAGTATGAGAGAAGGGGGGGGTTCTGTGTTGTAATAAGCTGAAATGGCTGAGGCATGGATTTTTACGGAAGAAAAGAAAGTACAGTTTTGTACCTACCATAAATGTAGATGTCCGATGGGTATGCATCTGCAGTCCTAACATATGGGTTGTCCTACCTCAGGCAGCCCTTCGGTCGGCCGGATTCCAAAGTCTGGGTCTGGCCTCGGCTGATGTCGCACTTCACCCGACGTCATAGCTGCTGTTTATTGGGTATAAAGGCATCAGCCGATGCCATTTTCCTCAGTGTTTCTTGCCCCAGATGCCAGGTGCCCTCTAGTAAGGCTAAATTTGGATAAATGCAAATAATTCCAAACAATAGAGAGCAAACAATATAAAAAAAAAAAATATATATATATATACATATATATATATATATGTATATATATATACACACATATATATATATATATATATATATATATATATATATATATATATATATATATATATATATATATATACATATATACATATACACACACATATATACAAACAAATACACCATAATAGATTCCCCCAGCTAGCTACAAGAGGGGTAAATACCCTAGGAATACCACAGAGGGGATGGAGGGTGGGTAATCCTGACTGCAGATGCATACCTATCGGACATCTACATTTATGGTAGGTACAAAACTGTACTATGTCCTTCAAGGATGCATCTGCAGTCCTAACATATGGGTAGAATACCATAGCCAAACTGGGGGAGGAGGCACCAAGATAAAGATGGTGTAGTTAAGATCCCTTGCAAAACAGCAGTTGCAAAACCTGCTCGGGATCTAGAGTATAAGGGAAGATTGTAATGCTTGGCAAATGTATGCACGGAGCTCCAAGTAGCAGCTTCTAAAATGTCTTTGGTAGCCACTCCTCGTAGGAAAGCTGTAGTGGTGGCTGTAGCTCTTGTGGAATGAGGTCTGATATTATCAGGAGTTGTCTTTCCATGAAAAGAGTAGCAAAATCGAATGCAATTTCCTATCCATTTTGAGATTGTCTGTTTTGAAATTGCATTTCCTTGCATTCCTGTTGCATATGCTACCAGAAGCTGATCAGTTTTTCTGCTGGTCTTAGTTCTGTCCAGATAGTAGCGCAATTGTCTGTGCACATCCAAGGTATGTAGCAATCTTTCCCCCCTGTTCTGTGGGTTGGGGAAGAATGTAGGCAAATTAATTGCTTGGTTCAATGATACTCTGGAGACCACTTTTGGCATAAAGGTAGGGTTAGTTCTCAGAGAGACTCTGTCCTGATGGAAGATAAGGAAGGGTTGTACTGCCATTAATGCCTGTAACTCAGATACCCTTCTTGCTGAAGTAATTGCTAGCAGGAAAGCAGTTTTCCAAGACAAGAATTGTAATTCTGCTGTTGCTGCTGGTTCAAAAGGGGGAAGTGTTAACTTTTCCAGCAGTAAGTTGAGATCCCATGTAGGTAAAGGTTGTTTCCTTGGAGGCTTTACATTTTTGATTCCTCTCAAGAATTGCCTGAGAAGAGGATGAGAGAAGACAGGAGGATCCAGGTTGTATTCTGCTGAAATTGCTGATGCATGAATCTTAATGGAGGAGTAAGACAGGCCATTGTGGAACAGCTCTGCTAAATGTTCCAGGATGTGTGCTATGTTTGCCAATGAGACATTTTCTCCCTTTGCTGCACTCCAAATGAGATATCTTTTCCACTTGGCTGAATAAGTCTTCCTTGTGGAGGGTCTGCATGCCTCCAGGATAATGTCCTTAACCCTCCGAGATAAACCTGGGTTATTTTGTTTTATGGAATATTCCAAGCAGCTAGCTGCAGTGTTTTCAAGTTTGGATGTAGGATCTTGTAGTTGTCCTGTGTTAGTAGTAAGGGACAGAGGTAGATGCCATGCGTGTGTCCGAGACGTGCTTCTCAGTAGCGGGTACCAATGTTGCCTCGGCCAGTCTGGAGCTATCAGAATTACCCTTGGCTGATCCTCTCTGATCTTCAGTAGAACTTTGTACATCAAGGGAAGAGGTGGAAATGCATATGCTGTCAGGTTTTTCCAGCTGAAGGAAAGGGAGTCCACCCTCCAAGCAAGTGGGTGGTATGCTCTTGTGCAGAATTTCTTCAATTGGTGATTGTGTGGGGAGGCAAACGGGTCTATCTGTGTTAGTCCCCATTTCTTTGTTATGGCTTTGAAGATGTCTGGATGCAGCATCCATTCGTGAGCATCCGTGGTAGTTCTGCTTAAGGTGTCTGCTAGAGAATTTTCTTTTCCTGGTACAAATCTGGCCTGAAGTTGAATGTTGAGGTTCAGGGCCACATTCCACAGGTCCATTGCCATCTGGCATAGAGGATATGAATGTGTACCTCCCTGTTTGTTGATGTACCACATGACTGTGGTATTGTCAGTCCTTATCAGCAGATGACCCTGTTGAAGGAGTGGTCTGAATGCCTGGATCGCATGTTTCACTGCCAGCATCTCCTTTAGATTTATGTGTAGATTCAGCTGGTCTTGGGTCCATAGGCCTTGTACATACTTGTCCACCATGTGTGCCCCCCATCCTAGGTCTGAGGCGTCCGTGGTGATGGTCTGGCTTGGCTGTGGTTTGTGGAAAGGCAAGCCTTTGTTCAACTGACAGGCCTGAGCCCACCACAGGAATTCTTGCTTCAGGCGTGGAATTATTGGAATCTGGGCTTCTAGACTGTGCTTGTGTTGAGACCATACATTCCTTAGATACCATTGTAGCTTTCTCATATGCAGCCTGGCATGCGGAACCAATATTATGCAGGATGCCATGTAGCCCAGGGCTTGCAGGACTTTCCTTGCAGTAAGCTGAGTTTGTGTTGTTAATGTCATGAAGTAGACTAGTAGTTGCTTTTGTTTTTCTTCTGTGAGAAAAGCCATCTGAGTTGATGTGTCTAATTCTGCACCCAAGAATGTTATCCTTTGGGATGGTACTAGTCTTGACTTTTGCATGTTGACTGTGTATCCCAAGGCTTGCAACAGTTGTATGACATTTTCCAAATCTTTTGTTAACTTTGCCTTGTTGTCCGCTTGTATTAGTCAGTCGTGCAGGTATGGGTAAATCTTAATTCCCTGAAGTCTGCAATGAGCAATTACTGATGCCAGGCATTTCGTGAATACTCTGGGCGCAGTAGATAAGCCAAAAGGCAATGCTGAGAATTGATAATGCTGTGATCCTGCAAGAAATCTGAGGGGTCTTCTGCAATCTGGTCATATAGGGACGTGCAGGTATGCCTCCTTGAGATCTAGAGTCACCAGCCAAGACTCCTTGCCCAGCATGGGAAGAAGTTGCTGGAGGGTCAGCATTTTGAATTTTGGAACAATGAGGTATGTGTTCAGTGCGGACAAATCTAGAATAGGTCTCCATTGATTTTCTTTTCTTGGTACAAGGAAAAGCCTGGAGTAAAATCCTTGGCCTTGTTCCATATGTGGCACCTCTTCTATAGCTCTCATCCTTAGTAAGTTGTTGATTTGTCTTTAGAGTGTCTTTTTTGGCTTGGTGGTAGGTTTGGCATTCCTCTCTTTTTTGGTAGAGTATGGAAGTGAAACCTGTAGCCCTTGTCTATTGTTTGTAAAGTCCATTCGTCTCCTGTAATGTAATGCCAGTTGTCGGAGAATAAGGCTAGTTTTCTGCCCAAGGGTGCTTCCAGTTGTTCCCTGGTAGGCGGAACTAGAGCCAAGTCATTGTGTCTGCCCTGTAGAAGTGGTTGTAGTCGATTCTGTGGCAGTACTTCTCTGGTTGGTAGGTTGCCACTGACGTCCCCTGTAGGCACCCCTAGATTGACCTCTGCCTCTTGGGCGTCTATTTCTGCCTCTCTGCGCTCTGGAGTTGTCTGGAAAGGACCAATTCTTCGAAGGCCAATTTCTGCTAAACCTCGGAGGTTGGACCTGTAAGAAATCCTTGACTGTTTGGACAGAATTTGCTTTTTCTTCCACCTTTTTTAGAACCTCCTGTGCAGGGGAGCCAAACAAACTTTGTTTCTCCATGGGAGCATCTAGGAGTTTTGACTTAACATGGTCTGGTAAGGATTGTTCTTTTAACCAGGCATGCCTTCGAATCACTGTTCCAGTCACCGCTGATCTAAAGGAAGCCTCCAGTGCATCATAGCCACATTTTAAGAAATGGTTACTGACCTGCTGAGAGTTATGTACCAAATCCTGAAGGGACTTGCGGTCTAAAGGTTCAGGAGAAGATGTTTTTTTTATTTAGCTGGTCTAACAAAAATTCCTGGTACTGAATCATGTGAAATTGACAGTTCAAGGCCCTGGCCGAAAGAGTAGCAGAAGTATAAACCTTTTTACCCCATCTCTCTAATGCTCTAGATTCCCTTTCAGAGGGAAGAGGGTTTTTGGCAGAGGCAGCAGCCACACCTTTAGGGCCCTGTGACATGGTTTCAGGGTCTGCAACAGGAGCCTTATACAAATGGTAGTGTGTGTCCGGGACCCTGTAATATCTGTCTGGCTTGGCAGGGGCCGGAGGAAGAGAATCAGGAGCAGTACAGGCATCATTATATGCATCATCAACAACTGTTAGTGCTGGCGGAATGGCTAAAGGCCTATGCTGTGGTAAGTGTAAAAAGGTCCTTAGCCTTTTCCTTGAATCTGAAAAATCCTGGCCCTGCCATTGGAAGTGTTCCCTCATAGCATGCAAGGTTTCCCCAAAGGAAAATTCTTCAGGAGGAGAAGCAGAAGGAATTGAGTCTTCTGCATCAGAATCCTCATAGGGAGAATATGGGCCTTTGTGAGGGTCTGAAAGGTCTGAGTCATCCGAGGAATAATCTGTAGACACAGGTTCCGGGGGTTCACTCCTAGGCCTCTTGTCTGGAGGGGGCTGAGAGGCCCTGTCTGGGTGAGGTGAGATCCTCTGATCAAAGAAATGAGATCCTCAGCCAGGCTGAGTATTTGGGAACTAGAGGTAGGCCTATGTGAAGGTGTTTTGGCAGGCAAGGCCTTAGAAGATTTAGCTGCCTTAGCCCTGGCAAACGCCTTGATAGACATGGAAGCAGGTGGTCTAGCAGCCCCACGTGCAGGGGTAGTTATGTCTAAAGGAATAGTGTCCGATAAATCCTGGGTGGCTGCTTCTGTAGCAGTAAATTCAGTAGCAGATTCAGCCATGCTCTGTGAGGCCTCGGCTATCGGAAGCATGCTTTCGGCCGAAGAACCGGGGGCTCGGTTTCAGCCGAAACAGAGACATTCGCAGTTGGCCTAACCGTGGCTTCAGCCGAAACCGCGGGCTGCGAATGTCGGTCCTTTTCCTTGCGCTTTTTAGCTAATTGAGTAGTCGGAGTCTCCGACAGCATTTTGTATGCAAAAGCGGGACCAAAACACTCCTCTGCAAACTCCGACCGACGTCTAAGTGTCCGTCGGTTGAAGGAAGCACAGGCTAGACAAGCTGATACGTCGTGGTCTGGGCCTAAGCAAGGAAGGCAGTAAGAGTGGAAATCCTTATGAGGTATTTGTTTCCCACAAGTTAAACAATTATTTACTTTGTCTGACATTGGCTGAGGCAAGAAAGAGTCCCCAACGGGGTACTTAGCTTTTTAGAAGTCTTCGGTAGTAGAAATCTCTGGATCTGACCGACCGGCACTTGCGAACAGCTTCTGCTTCGGGCACCGCGCGGCAAGAAAGACTGAGGAAAATGGCGTCGGCTGATGCCTTTATACCCAATAAACAGCAGCTATGACGTCGGGTGAAGTGCGACATCAGCCGAGGCCAGACCCAGACTTTGGAATCCGACCGACCGAAGGGCTGCCTGAGGCAGGACAACCCATATGTTAGGACTGCAGATGCATCCTTGAAGGACATCAGGCCCTTGTGAAGCATCTCAGTTAAGTATTGCAAAATCTGAGGAATGTTGGGCAATGCTGTACTTATCCCTTGAGATTGTTTCCAGGCACATAATCTCTTCCATGTGTCAGCATAAGATTTTCTAATACTAGGTCTTCTCGCATCCAAAATGACATCCATCACATGTTTGCTGAGGGATGCTAAGGGTGAATTTAGGTGATAAGCCACGCTGCAAGATTCAAAGTTTGGAGCAGATTGTGCGGAATTTAGTTGTTCTGCTGAAACAGTAAAGTGTCTGAGGCAGGTGCCACGGTGGAAGGTCTAACACACTGCGCAGGAGTGGGTACCAGTGTTGGTGACGCCAGTCTTGAGCAATCAAAAATCAGTTCTGGTTTGTCCTGCTTGACTTTTAGTAGAACTTTGGAGAGCAGAGGCAGACTGGGAAAGGCATAGACTGATAGGTTTTTCTAGCTGAAGGATAGAGCATCCACTTTCCAGGCTTTTTTGTGATGAGTTCTTGTGCAAAATTTGTCCAACTGATAGTTCTGGGTTGAGGCAAAAAGATCCATGTCTGGGCTCCCCCATTTGCGTGTCAACATGTTGACAATCCGTGGATCCAATTTCCATTCGTGTAGGTCCATGAGATTTCTGCTTGGTTCGTCTGCCAGAGTATTCAGCTTTACTGGCAGGAATTGAGCTTGCAGTTTTACTTGATAGGTCAAGGCTGTGTTCCACAATGCCATGGCTAGTCTGCAAAGGGGGTAAGAGTGTGTACCCCCCCTGCTTATGTACCACATAACCGTGGTGTTGTCTGTCTTTATCAGTAATAGTCTTGGATGAAGGTAGTCCTTTAAGACTGTCCGTGCATTCTGTACAGCTAGCATTTCTTTTTGATTGATATGAAGGTGCATTTGATTTGGGCTCCATTTGCCCTGAATGCACTTCCCTGCCAGATGAGCCCCCCATGCATAGTGTGATGCATCTTTAGTTAGGGTTTGGGCGGCAGGGGGTGGTGTGAATGTTTTGGTGGCAGGCCTCTGCCCACCATAGGAACTCTTTAGTTGCAGGCAAGGTATGATGGTAATCATAGTTTCCAGACTGTGAAAATGCTGACTCCAAAGACTTTTTAAATACCATTGAAGATACTCGTATGCAGCCTTGCATTTGGAATTAGAAGAATGAAGGAGGCCATGACCCCAAAGACTTGCAGTATTTGCCTTGCAGAAAGAAGGATGTATTGTGGCCACCTGTTTGAAGCAAGTCACCAAATGAATTTGCTTTTCTGGCGTAAGGAAAGCCATCGGGGCAGTTGTATTCAAGTTTGCACCCAGGAATGCAATGTCTTGAGAGGGTACCAGTTGTGATTTATTTTTGTTTATATAGTGTACCCTAGACAAGTTAGAAGCCTTTTTACAAACCCCAAATGTTTTACAAGAATGTCCTTGTTTTCTGCCTGAATTAGACAGTCGTCCACGTATGGATATATTTGAATATTTCTTTGCCTGCAAAATGCAATTACTGGAGCCAGGCACTCTGTAAAGACCCTAGGCACAGTAGATATACCAAAGGGCAGTGCAGAGAACTGGTAATGCAAGAAGCCTGCTTTGAAACGGAGGTATCTTCTGAAACGGCGTTTGTTAGTTCGTTTATTAAACCTAGCACAAAAGTGACAACCTGTGACGTCATGGTCTGGGCCTAGGCAAGGAATACAATAAGAATGGAAGTCCTTTTGAGGTATTTGCTTCCCACAAGAAATGCAATTGTTAACTTTTTCTGACATCGGACTGAGGCAAGAAAAGGTTTCCCAATGGGGTACTTAGCTTTACTGAGGACTTCGGACTGAAATTTGATTCGAAAATATCAGGTGTCAGCCGACCGGCACTTGCGAACTGCTTCTGCTTCGGGCACCACGCAGCAAGAAAGACTGAAGAAAATGGCGTCGGATGCCTCTTGTATACCCCCTGGTGCACAGACATCAGGGAGGAAGCGACAACAACCAACGCCAGACCAAGACTTTGGAACTCTGGCCGACTGCTGGACCGCCTGACGGCAGGATAACCCAAGTGTGATGACTGCAGCAGGGTAACACGAACATCGGAGGTATCTTCTGCAAGATTCCCTCATTTGGATATGCAGGTAAGCCTCCTTTAAATCTAGAGTTGTCAACCAGGCATATTTGCCTAGCATAGGAAGTAACTGGTGAGTCAGCATCTTGAATTTTGGGATGTTCAGAAAGGTGTTTAGAGTAGATAAGTCAAGAATTGGATGCCAAGATTTGTCTTTTCTGGGTACCAGGAAAAATCTTCAATAGAAACCTAGTCCCTTTTCCTCTTCTGGTACTAGTTGAAAAGCCCCCATGCTCATGAAAGTACTTGTTTCTGGGCCTCTGCCCACTGACTTGGGGGCAATTCTGGCCATCCGTTTGGAATTGGCAACGTGTGGAAATGAAATCTGTATCCCTGGGATACTATGTTTAGAACCCATTTGTCCTGGGTTATAAGTTACCAGTTTTTTGCATGAGGGCCAGTTTTCCCCCCAAAGGGGTGGCTAAAAGGTAAGTGCTTGTTAAGTGTAAAGGGAAGTCATTGAGACTGCTTACCATAGGGAGATGTCTTATTGTTTCCCGATTTGTAAGAGGGGGCACCCCGTTTTGTTCTGAAAGTCCCTGGGGACTGAAACCTGGCGCCTTTGGAATGTCTGGGTTTGACTGGAGTGGCTCCCGAAGGAACTGAAAAGGACCAGTTCTTTGTAAGCCAGTGTCTACTAAATCTTGGAGGTTGTACTTGTAAGAAATCTTTCACAGTTTGCATACATTTAGCTTTATCTTCCATCTTTTTTTTAAGAACTTCTTCAGCCTTATTACCAAAGAGACGGTCCTGTTGTAAAGGAGCATCTAGCAATTTTGCTTTAACATGATCAGGCAGATTTTGCTCTGAGCCAAGCATGCCTTCGTAGCACAGATCCAGTTACAGCAGCCCTGCAAGAGGCCTCCAAGAAATCAAAACCACATTGCAAAGTACGTTTTCCAACTTGTTCAGCTGAATGCAATAAGTCCTGTAAATCTTTATTTTCCACACAATCAGAAATAAACATAATTTTCTGTTTAAGCAGTCCCATGATATGCTGCTAATATTTTAGCATATGAAATTGACAGTTTAAAGCCCCGATTGCCAGGGTTGCAGAAGTGTAAACCTTCTTACCCCATCTATCCAGCACACTGGAATCTCTATCAGAAGGGGTAGGATTTTTAGCAGTAGACGCCTTAATGCCCTTGTGACCTTGAGAAATGGTTTCAGGATCTGCAACAGGATTTTTGAAAAGGAATGCGTGGGAGTCAGCAGCCCTGTAGTATCTGTCTGGCTAACAAGGAGCCGGAGGCAGAGAATCAGGAGACATACTAGATTCTGAAAAAACATCATGAACAATGTCTAAAACAGGAGGTACAGCCAAAGGCCTATGCTGAGGAAGAAGAAAATCCCCAAGTCTCTTTTTAGATTCAGAAAAACCCTGACTTTCCCAGTGGCAATGTTCCCTTAAGGTATGCAAAGTTTCCCCAAAAGAAAAATCCTCAGGGGGGAGAAGCAGAAGGAATGGAATCTTCTGCATCAGAGTCCTCATAAGTAGGTATAGACAATCCCCTGTTCATTAGAAGAGTCATAAGAAATAGAATCCGGTTCAAAAGATTCATAATCAACATCTTGCCTGGGGGTTGGCTACCTTGCTCTAATTAAATCTTAAGCCATTTTGATCATTTATTTTTTAGGCATAGGGGCCTACACATGTGGCCCAGGCATCTGTTTTTTAGGCATAGGTTGAGATTTTGGCCTTAGTTTTTAAGATGGCGTCTAGTCCAATATACAAATCTGTAGGCCTGAAAACACCCTCAAAAGCCGGTACCTGCAAAGTGGCTCCAGACCCATCCAAGGTAGAGACATACGCGGGTTCCATAATTGAAGCATCTCGTGGCATACCGGACTCTGAATGGGTCTCAGTAGAGGCCTGTGAATCAAAAGTAGTGGTCATCAAGGGCTGCAAAAGCACCTCAGAGTACCAGCGAACTGGCGACTGGCTTAGGAGAAGCGTCAGCAGCTTTGGACCTAGGTGGCCTGTCTTTACCTTTGCGTTTTTTCGGAATGTCAGTAGTCGGATGGCTGACTGAAGACGTATCAGGATAATTGAACAGAGCACCAAAATATTTAGAAGCATAACTATACCTACGATGGATAGTTTGTGGTTTAAATAAGGCACAAAACAGACAGCGATGTACGTCGTGGTCTGGGCCTAGGCAAGGAATACAGTACAAATTAAAATCTTTGAGGTATTTGCTTTCCACAAGTAATGCAATTATTTACTTTTACTGACACTGGTCAAGAGCAAGAAAAAGTTTCCCCAAAGGGGTACTTAGCTTTTAGGTGAAGACTTCAGTTCTGAAACTCCAAAATGAAAATTTCAGGAGTTGGCTGACCGGCACTTGCGAACGACTTCTGCTTCGGGCACCGCACAGCAAGAAATACTGATGTAATGGCGTCAGCTGCACGTTTTATACCCCTAACATCATGGAAGAAGGGACAGCAACCGTCGCAGGACCCAAGACTTTGTTAATCAAGCCTACGGAGGGCTACCTGCAAGCAGATAACCCAAATGCAATGATTGCAACAGTGAAACACGAAGTACATATGGTTTAGTAGTAACAGATATTAGTGGGCTGACAAAGATTAAAGTATTGCATAAATACAGAAATCTCACAGAAAAAGAGGTGGCACAACTAAACCCAATTGTGTTTGGTATTTCTAAGGACCACAAGCATGACAGCAACCGCCCACTGAGATCAATTGCTTCTGCTAAAAGGTCCAAAACCTATCCCCTCGTGCTCTATACTGACAGGAAGATAAATAAAAAAAGCTTCCTTGATAGTTAGAAATGCATATTAAAAGATTCCTGGGGCTTTTTAATGCAGTTGCCAGTTATTGAATGGGGGCACAATAGCTTTTTATCATTAAGGGTATGCTGTTCATATTATCCTGGAACATGAAAGGCCCGACAGGTACAGACAAAAAGGAAAGAGTACGGAATTATATTAAGAAATGCAGAGTGCAAATAGCAATGCTGCAAGAGACATTTAGCAAGTGATGATCATATGAATTAGACAGAAAAGATTTCAGAATGGATAGTCAGCAGACCATCAGGCACACAGGAAAAGGAGAGTAATTATAAACTAATAAAGAGGCTCCAATAGTGATACTGGAGTGAAAAAATGGTAGACCTGTGGTAGCAAGGGACTATTGGCAAGGGAGAAGGACTACAATGACAAGTATTTATGTTCCACTGAAAACTAATTATGGAGTTTAAGAAAAATTTTGGAGAAATAATCTTTCAGCAGGGAATATTTACAGGTGGGGAACGAAATTTGATTTGCAAAATTAAGATGTATCAGGGGGACCTAGAAGGGACAATACAACAAAAAAAAAGGGTAGATTTCTGAAGAAATTTCTTAAAACATTAATTATGGAAAATGTGAATTCAGCAGTAGGAACAGAATTTACATATTCTCCAAGCTACAATAACTGGGCTACACTGGATATAAATTATATTTCACAGGAGCATGTTCATTTAATCGAAAGCTGAAACACATCCAATAAAAGCCAAGATAAAAATGCAGGTTAATAAAGCAAAAATGAGAGACTGCGTCTTTCCCACCTACCTGTTGAGAGAAATTTAAGGACTGGGTAGTGGAAAATATTCAAAAGTTAACAAGGAAGATGGAAATATCTTCAGCAGTTATAGCTAATGGCTGGGATAAAATGAAAATAGAGTTTAAAAAGGATCGAAATAAAACATATATGGTTAAGAAGTAATAGAAATTACTTTGAGGGGGATGACAAATGTTTAAGCATTGCAGAATAAGATTTCACAGAAAAAGAGGAGGAGAAAATGCAAAGTGCTGAAGAGAAAATAACAGAATCTGACTAACATGCATGAGTTTAAAGATTGTAGTTAAGCAACTATTTTTTTTTTTTAAGAACTAAACTTTTAGCGGAAAGACAGGCTAGAGAATATTGAAATGGTTGTCGCAAAACTACAGTTTTGTACCTACCATAAATGTAGATGTCCGATAGATATGCAACTGCAGTCATAACATATGGGTTGTCCTGCCTCAGGCAGCCCTCGGTCGGCCGGATTCCAAAGTCCGGGTCCGACGTCGGCTGATGTCGCATTTCTCTCCGACGTCAGAGCGGCTGGAGTATATAAGCATCAGCCGATGCCATCTTCTTCAGTGTTTCTTGCCCCAGATGCCAGGTGCCCTCCAATGAAGGCTGTAATCAAATTGGAAGATAAAAATAGGTTTCCAGACAGTAAATAAGCAATAAACAGATACACCATAACAGATATCCCCAGCTAAGGATAATAGGGAGAGGAGTGGACCCAAGGCATAAAGGGGAAGGAGGGAGGGAAAACCCGTCTGCAGTTGCATACCTATCGGACATCTACATTTATGGTAGGTACAAAACTGTAATATGTCCTTCAAGAATGCAACTGCAGTCATAACATATGGGTTGAATACCATAGCTTAGCTGGGGGAGGTGGTATGCTCTAGGAAAAGGATGGTGTAGCTATCAATCCCTGCAGGACTGCCGAAGCAAAGCCTGCTCGGGATCTGGAATATAAAGGGAGGTTGTAGTGTTTTGAAAATGTATGCACAGAGCTCCATGTAGCAGCTTCTAGAATGTCTTTTGCAGGCATCCCTCTTAAAAAGCTGTAGAGGTGGCTGTAGCTCTGGTGGAGTGTGGTCTGACATTGGCTGGCACACACTTTCCATGGAAGGAATAACAGAATCTGATGCAATGTCCAATCCATTTTGAAATTGTCTGTTTGGAAATTGCTTTTCCTTGTACTCCAGGGGCGTAAGCTACAAAAAGCTAATCAGACTTCCTACTGGTCTTGGTTCTGTCAAGGTAGTAGCGAAGTTGTCTGTGCATGTCCAAGGTATGCAACAGTCTTTCCCCTTTGTTCTCAGGATTGGGAAAGAAAGTAGGCAGGTGAATTGCTTGATTTAAAGAAACCCTGGATACCACTTTTGGCAGAAAAGTAGGGCTGGTTCGTAGAGAGACCCTGTCTTTGTGAAAAGTTATGAACGGTGGTATTGCCATTAAGGCCTGTAATTCCAAAACCCTTCTTGATGAGGTTATGGCCAGCAGGAAAGCCGTCTTCCAGGAAAGAAATTGTAAATCCACAGAAGCTGCTGGCTCGAAGGGAGGTAGAGTCAATTTTTCTAGGACAAAATTGAGATCCCAAGCTGGTACTGGTGCCTTTCTTGGGGGCTTTATATTCTTGATTCCTCTAAGAAATTGCCTCAGCAAAGGATGTGAAAACACAGGTGGATCAGTGTTGTATCTAGCTGAGATAGCTGAAGCATGTATTTTTATGGAAGAGTACGAGAGTCCGTTATGTGACATATCTGCCAAGTATTCCAGAATGAGTGGGATGCTCAAAAGTGATGCATCATGACCCTTGTTGGTATTCCAAATGCTGAATCTCTTCCATTTGGCTGAGTAAGCCTTTCTGGTGGATGGTCTGCGGGCTTCCGTTAGTATCCGCTGAACTTCCTTGGAGAGAGGTACATTGAGGTTATTTATGGGATTTCCCAAGCTGTTAGCTGTAGAGTCTGGATGTTGGGATGAACAGTCCTGAAGTTGTGTTGAGTCAAAAGTTGGGGCCATTGTGGAAGGGCCCACGTTTTGTTGTGACATATGCTCCGTAGTAGTGGGTACCAGTGTTGTCTTGGCCAGTCTGGAGCTATTAGGATCCCCTTCGGTTGCTCTGCCTTGATCTTTAATAACACTGTGGTCATCAGTGGCAGGGGTGGAAATGCATAAATTATTAGTGAGCTCCAGTTGAATGAGAGGGCATCTACTTTCCATGCTTGTGGATGATATGTCCTTGAGCAGAACTTTTGTAAGTGATGATTGAGGTGGGAGGCAAATAGGTCCACGTCCGGCCTGCCCCATGTCGAGGTGAGTCGTATAAAGATGTCTGGATGTAGCCTCCATTCGTGGGGGTCTAGGAAATTCCTGCTCAGACTGTCCGCCAGAACATTGTCTTTGCCTGGAACAAACTGGGATTGTAGCTGTATGTTTAGACCCAGTGATTTTTCCCAAAGATTCATTGCCAGCCTGCAAAGGGGGTAAGAATGAGTGCCCCCCTGCTTGTTTATGTACCACATCACCGTGGTGTTTTCTGTCCGTATTAGTAGGTGGCCCTGTTGAAGTTGTTGTCCAAAGGCCTCGATGGCATGCATTACTGCTAGCATTTCTTTTTGGTTGATATGCAGATGTTTCCTTTGGGGACCATTGCCCTTGAATACATCTGCCCTCCATGTGCGCCCCCCATCCAAGGTCTGAGGAGTCTGTGGTCATTGTCTGTGTTATCTGAGGTTTTTTGAACGACATGCCTGTGTTTGACTGGCTTACTGTGGCCCACCATAGAAATTCCTTTTGAAGACATGGAATGAGTGGAATAGTTGCTTCTAGGTTGTTGCTGTGTTGAGACCATAAGCTTTTTAAGTACCATTGAAGCTTTCTCATGTGTGTAGTCTTGCTAGTGGGACCAAGAGAATGCAGGATGCCATGTAACCCAGGGCCTGTAGGAATCTCCTTGCAGTCATCTGGGTGAGCTTTGCTAAACTGTTGAAGTAATGAGTTAACTTCTTTTGCTTGTCTTCTGTCAGGTAAGCCATTTGAGAGGCTGTGTCTAGTTTGGCTCCTAAGAAGGTTATTTGCTGGGATGGCTGTAGTCTTGACTTTTGAAAGTTGACTGTGTATCCCAGAGCCTGTAGCAAGTGTATGACATAATTCAAGTTTTTTGTCAAAGTTAGTTTGTTGTCCGCTTGTATGAGGCAATCGTCCAGGTACGGGTAGATTTGAATTCCCTGGAGCCTGCAATGAGCAATTACTGATGCCAGGCATTTCGTGAATACTCTGGGCGCAGTAGATAAGCCAAATGGCAATGCTGAGAATTGATAATGCTCTGGCCCTGCAAGAAATCTGAGGTATCTTCTGCAGCTGTGTCTGATAGGGACATGCAGGTATGCCTCCTTGAGGTCCAGAGTAATCAGCCAAGACCCCTTGCCCAGCATGGGAAGGAAGTGAAAACAAGCTGGAAAGACCGGTTAAGCAAAAACGGAACTTCTGCACCAGTTCAAAAGTGTTAAAAAGTTTATTCTCCAAATCCACTCGCCCACCGACAGCAATAAAACAAGGATACCAAATAAACGTGAAACGCTGCATGCGTTCCACTTAGTAGTCGAACTTCTTCAGACAAAAATACTTTGTTACAATGCAGCTTTTAAATGCATACATATGCATAATTACCATAATTAACTTGCCATTAGTATTTTAAAGTGCTAGTGCTACAACTATAATGTCGTGTATTATGAAGTTAATACAAAATTATTTAAAAACAAATCATAAAAAGGTTCTGGCTAATTACATTCATTCATTATGCTGTGTTTAACTGTGTAATAAAATTAATTGTACAAATGCATATTTAAAAATACAACTAAGTACCAATTATCTAATGGTCCATTAAAGACATAAGTTATGCTTTGAAGGTTGGATTGGAACTGTTTAGTTAATCTTGTCTTCAGTACAAGAAAGGTTAGTAACAGTCAAATTTTAAGATAGGCTAGTTACACACATACAATTGTTTGTAAGTAATAAAACATTTCTAATATATATTACAATGTGGACAGTCTATGGAATATAACATCAATTTTTATTAAAACACTTGTATTTAGATAAAGGACCATTAGATAATTGGTACTTAGTTGTATTTTTAAATATGCATTTGTACAATTAATTTTATTACACAGTTAAACACAGCATAATGAATGAATGTAATTAGCCAGAACCTTTTTATGATTTGTTTTTAAATAATTTTGTATTAACTTCATAATACACGACATTATAGTTGTAGCACTAGCACTTTAAAATACTAATGGCAAGTTAATTATGGTAATTATTATGTATGCATTTAAAAGCTGCATTGTAACAAAGTATTTTTGTCTGAAGAAGTTCGACTAAGTGGAACGAAAAACACATGCAGCGTTTCACGTTTATTTGGTATCCTTGTTTTATTGCTGTCGGTGGGCGAGTGGATTTGGAGAATAAACTTTTTAACACTTTTGAACTGGTGCAAAAGTTCCGTTTTTGCTTAACCGGTCTTTCCAGCTTGTTTTCACTTCCTGGTTTGCTGATCTGTTTTGGTGCAGCATGGGAAGGAGTTGCTGCAAAGTCAGCATTTTGAACTTTGGTACTATGAGAAAAGTGTTTAGAGCGGACAAGTCCAGTATTGGTCTCCATTGAGTTTCTTTCCTTGGAACAAGGAACAGTCTTGAATAAAACCCCTGACCTTGTTCTTGTTGTGGAACTTTTTCTATTGCTTTGATCTGAGCAAGCAGAGAAATTTGCTTGATAGCCTCTGCCCTCTGATTTTGTGGAAGATTTGGCATGCCTTGTTTTCTTGGCAAGGTATGAAGTGGAACCTGTAACCGTGGTCTATAATGTCCAAGATCCAGTTGTCTTTTGTCAGTTTGTGCCAATTTTTTGAAGAGAGAGAGAGATAACTTTCTGCCCAAAGGAGCTTCTGTTTGCTCCTTGGTAAGCGGAACTAGAGTAAAGTCATTGAGACTGTCCCTGCGGGGAAGGAGAAACCCCTGTGTCACTTCTTTGGTTTGCTGGTTGCCATTGTCATCCCCTGTAGGATCCTCTGTATTGCCCTCTTCCTCGGGCACGCCTGTTTTTGCCCCTTTGAAATCTTTCAGGATTAGGAAAGGACCAGATTTTAGAAGGACAGTTCCCGCTGAATCTGGGCGGCTGAACCTGGAGGAAGTCCTTGACTGTCTGAACTGACTTGGCTTTTTCCTCAATGGACTTTAACACATCTTTAGCATTAGCACCAGAAAGCTTGTTCTTTTCCAAGGGTGCGTCAAGAAGTTTTGCCTCAACATGATCTGGTAAAGGTTGCTCTTTTAACCATGCATGTCTACGAATGACCGCCCCTGTCATAGCTGCCCTATATGAAGCCTCCAATGCATCATATCCACACTGTAAAAAGTGATTGCTAACCTGCTGGGAGTTATGCACAGCCTCCTGCAAAGACTTCTATCTAAAGGTTCAGGAGAGGCCAACCTTTTCTGTAAATCATCTAACAGGAAATCCTGATATTGAAACATGTGAAAGAGACAATTGAGAGCTCTCATAGATAAAGTAGTGGAGGTGTAAACCTTCTTCCCCCATCCAAGGACCTTGCTTCCCTGTTGGAAGGCAAAGGGTTTTTGGAGGTGGTAGCTGAAACCCGTTTAGGCCCCTGAGAAATTGTTTCTAAATCAACAGCATGGGCCCTAAATAAATGAGAATGGGCTTCTGGGACCCTATAGTATCTGTCAGGCTTGACAGGAGCAGGAGGAAGAGTATCAGGGGTAACACTGGAGTCAGAGTATAAGTCATCCAAAACATCAAGCACAGGAGGTATAGCTAAGGGTCTGTGTTGAGGCTTTTTGAGGAAGGTTCAAAGGCGCTTTCTGGAATCTGAAAATTCCTGGCCTTGCCACTTAAAATGCTCCCACGTGTAATGCAGAACTTCCCCAAAATAAATATCCTCAGGAGGAGAGGCCGAGGGAATGGAGTCCTCTGCATCTGAATTCTCATAGGTCTGGAAGGGCTCTTCCTGGCTTTCGGAGTGAACAGAGTCCTCAGAATCTTCATCTGAAGGAAGAGGGTCAGAGGGTTAAACCCTGGACCTCTTATCAGGAGGAGGCTGGGATCCTCTCAGGATGGGCCTGGGAACCTCTGATCAGGGAAATTAAATCTGCGGCCATGGACATGATTTGAGTTTCAGGAGTAGGCTGAGGTAAGGTTTTATCAGTAAGATGCTTGGACTTGCTGGCTGCCTTGGCACGTGTGTAGGCCTTGATAGACATGGGAGGCCTAGCCGCTCCACGTGCAGGAGTGACCTTATCAACAGCAATGGTCTCGGGCATTTCCTCGGTTTCGGTATCCGGAGGAAAATCAATAACTGGCGGAGTGGCCTTCGGTATCGGTAATGCAGTGTCTTCGGTTCGGAGCGGTGGAATAACCGCCTCAGAGGGAACCGGGGCACTCGGGGTTAGTTTTGGCGTGGTGTCGGTGGAAGACGCGGGCCGAGGATGTCAGTCCCGGTCTTTTCGTTTCTTAGGAGTCTGCGTTGTCGGTTGTTCCGACGGCATTGTATAATCAAATTTTTCGCCGAAAAAGTCTTCAGCGAACTCCGCCCAGCGCCCGAGAGTGCGCTTGTTGAAGCGAGCACAGGTGGCACAGGCCGAGACGTAGTGGTCTGGGCCAAGGCAAGGGAGGCAGTAAGAGTGGAAATCCTTATGAGGTATTTGTTTACCACAAGACAAACAATTATTTATTTTTTCGGTAATTTCTGATCAGCTGAGGCAAGAAAAGGTCCCCAACGGGGTACTTAGCTTTTTTGATGACTTCGGTTTCAAAGAATACAGGAGCTGACCGACCGGCACTTGCGAACTGCTTCTGCTTCGGGCACAGCGCGGCAAGAAAGACTGAAGAAGATGGCGTCGGCTGATGCTTATATACTCCAGCCGCTCTGACGTCTGAGAGAAATGCGACATCAGCCGATGTCGGACCCAGACTTCGGAATCTGGCCGACCAAGGGCTGCCTGAGGCAGGACAACCCATTTGTTATGACTGCAGTTGCATTCTTGAAGGATAGCTTATGGAATCCTCAACAAGGAAAATAACCAGATATCCGGTAGCAGTTTGACAGCATTCCTGGAAATATTATGAAAAGTTTGTTTAAAGCCGAAATGTGGAAATCAAGAGCACAAATGGAAATATTTCTGGAAGACTTAATTATGCCAAGGTTAGAGGTGGATAAGGCTCAGCAACTAACAGTAAAGATAAGAGGTGATCAGAAACAGTGATGTACAAATCAATCTTTAGTAAAGTCTCCAGGAACAGATGATATTCCCATGTAAGTTTGGGGGAGAAGAAAACCAAGATTTGAAGATTTGAGTCACCAGTACTTTAAAAGGAGGGGAAGCACCAACATCTTAGAAGAAAGCTCTGGTGGTTGCATTACCTAAAGATGTCAAAGGCCCTTCAGACCCAGCTTCATGTGGACCCACTTCAATTTTAAACTAAGATTGTAAAGTTTTTGTCTATACTGGCTAAAAGAATGGCAAAGGTGTTGCCAAACCTGATATTTTTTGTGGAGGAGAAGAAAATGTTTGACATTAACAGAACAATGATGATCCAGAGGGAAGCAGAACTTAAAATAAATCTGTTGGTGGTGGGTCCTGATGCTGGGAAAGCATCTGACATAAGCTGGGACTTTATGAGTAGGGCATTGGAAGCATTTGCATACCCAATACTAACAGTAGTGTCAGGACATATGAAGGATTGGAGGAAAGCATTGAAGTGGGAGAGCTCCTCTCAGATAAGCTGCATTTTAAGAGAGGAACCAGGTCGGGGAAGTCTTCATTCCCCTTTGTTACTTGTTTTAGATTTAGCCATTTGTGAAGAAAATATGGAACCCCGACATAAATACAATGGAACTGGTACTGTATTCAAGAAAAGTAGGCTTCATGTGCAGATATTCTGTACCAAATACATCCTGAAAAACAAATCTCAATGTTAAGGAAAGTACAGTTATGTACACTTACCATAAATGTAGATGTTAGAGTGTATTCACTGTTGCAGTCATTACATTTGGGTAATCCTGCTGGCAAGTTGCCCTCAGTCGGCCTGAATTCCAAAGTCTTGGGTCCTGCATCGGTTGCTGTTGCCCCTTCCCTGATGTCAGGGGTATAAAAGATGCAGCAGACGCCATTTTCTTCAGTTTTTCTTGCCCTCAAAAGGGTAGGCTAGGCATATATATATATATATATATATATATATATATATATATATATATATATATATATATAAATACTGGACTGCAACACAACTGTACTATGTTCTTTGGGCTGGATCTAAACATTAGGAGTGGCTGTGAGGCCCTGCAGAACTGCAGTGGCAAAGCCTGCTATGGATTTAGAGTAAAGTGGCAGATTGTAATGTTTTGTAAAGGTATGCACTGAGCTCCAAGTAGCAGCCTCTAAAATGTCTTTGGTTGGTACTCCCCTGAGAAAGGCTGCAGAAGTGGCTGCAGCTCTGGTTGAATGTGGCCTAATGTCCTTAGGCACTGGCTTGCCATGCTGAGAGCAGCAGAAATGAATGCAGTGACCTATCCACTTTGAAATAGCCTGCTTGGAGATGGCCTTTCCTTGCGATCCTGCAGCATACGCCACTAGTAATTTTTCTGTTTTTCTGAAAACTTTAGTTTTGTCTAAATAGAATCTAAGTTGTCTGTGTACGTTCAAAGAATGCAGAAATTTCTCCCCCTTGTTCTGTGGTTTTGGGTAAAAAGTTGGCAAATGAATAGTTTGGTTTAGGGCTACACTGGACACCACCTTAGGCATAAACGTAGGGTTTGTCCTCAGAAACACCCTGTCTGGATAAAAAGTTCCAAAGCCATGAAAGCATGTAGCTCTGACACTCGTCTTGCAGAAGCTATTGCTAGGAGCAGAGCTGTTTTCCTAGATAAATTATATCCACAGTTGCAGCTGGCTCAAAAGGAGGTAGGGCGAGTTTTTCCAAGACATAATTGAGGTCCCATGCAGGTATTGGTGATCTCCTTGGAGGCCTTACATTTTTGGCTCCGCTGAGGTACTGCCTTAATAAAAGGATGAGAAAAAAAAAGTGGTGGCTCTGTATTGTAATGAGCCGAAATGGCAGAGGCATGAATTTTAACTGATGAAAAAAAGATAGGCCTTTGTCCAGCATCTCAGTTAAGTATTGTAAAATCTGAGGAATTTTGGTACAGCTGTGTCGGTTCCTTATGCTTGGTTCCAAGCACAAAATCTCTTCCATTTTCCAACATAGAATTCTCTAATACTAGGCCGTCTGGCTTCCAAAATGACATCCATCACAGCTTTACTGAGAGATGTGCTTTGTATGGCTACATTATCCGCCATGCTGCCAGGTTTAGAGTCCTGAGTTGGCTGCGCAGAATCTGATTGTTTTGTAGGGACAGTAGATGAGGTATTTGAGGTACGGTCCAGGCTGGGCATTGAAACAAGTTCCTTAAGATCAAATACCAGTACTCGCGGGGCCAGTCTGGGGCAAACAGAATCATTTTTGTTTTTTCCTGTCTCACCTTTAGGAGTACCTTGGCGAGAAGAGGCAGTGGAGGAAAGGCATATACTGACAGTTTTTTTCCAATTGAAAGATAAGGCATCCATTTTTCATGCTTGTCTGGGAGAAGTCCTTGTGCAGAATCTTTTTAATGGATAGTTGTGAGAGGAGTCAAATAGATTTATGTCCAGGCGTCCCCATTTCTTTATCATCATGCTGAAGACCTGTGGATCCAGGTGCCACTCGTGGGGATCCATGAGGTTTCTGCTTAGTTTGTCTGCCAGAGTATTGTCCTTTCCTGGCAGGAATTGTGCCTGCAGATGAACTTGGTAAGTCAATGCTGTGTCCCACAAAGCCATGGCTAGTCTGCAAAGGGGGTAAGAATGCGTGCCCCCCTGCTTGTTTATGTACCCCATCACCGTGATATTATCTGTCTTTATCAGTAGTTGTCCCAGATGAATTAGGTCCTTGAAGGCTGTCAGGGCATTCTGAACAGCTAGCATCTCTTTCCATTTGATATGTAGATGCATTTGAATTGTGGACCAGGTGCCCTGAATGCCTCATCCTGCCATGTGGGCCCCCCAGGCATAATCTGATGCATCATTTGTTAGGTTCTGCCTGGCTGGGGGTAGTGAGAATGGCTATCCCTTGTTTTGGTGACAAGCCTTTGCCCACCATCGAAACTCCTGTTGCAGGCAGGCAATGAGTAATCATTATTTCCAGGTTGTGGCAATGTTGTGTCCAGACACTTTTTAGGTACCACTGAAGTTTCCTCATATGAAGTCTTGCATACGGAATTAATAGGATGCCATGAAGACCAAAGCCTGCAGAATTTTTCTTGCAGATAACCGGGCCTTTGTTGTCATTTCCTTGAAATAGGTAGTCAGTTGCCTTAGTTTGTCTGGCGTGAGAAGCCATCTGGGCAGTTGTATTTAAGCTTGCACCCAAGAATATTCTCTCTTGAGAAGGTACTAATTTTGATTTCTTTTCACCGACTGTGTACCCTAGGTATGTTGTCTTTTCACAAATGCCAGATGCTGTAGAAGAATGTCCTTATTCTCTGCTTGAATGAGGCAGTCATCCAAGTAAGGATATATTTGTATTCCTCTGTCTGCAGAAAGCAATTACTGGTGCCAGGCACTTTGTGAAGACCCTGTGCGCAGTAGATAAAGCCAAAGGACAGTGCAGAGAATTGGTAAAGCTTTGAAGCAGCCTTGAATCTGAGGTATCTTCTGCATGATTGCCTGATTGGGACATGCAGGTATGCCTCTATTAGGTCTAAAGTGATGAGCCAAGCCTTTCTGCCCAGCATGGGCAGAAGCTGCTGCAAGGTTAACATCTTGAATTTTGGTATATCCAGGAAATTGTTTAGAGTAGATAGGTCCAGTATTGGTCTCCATGCTTTGTCCTTTCTGGGTACAAAGAACAGTCTTTAGTAAAATCCTTGTCCCTGCTCTTGCTGTGGCACTTGCTGAATAGCCCCAATGTCCATGAGGGATGAGACTTGTTTTTGAGCCTCTGCCCACTGATTTTTTGGTAGGTCTGGCCAACCATTTGCCCTTGGCAGGGTATGGAAATGAAACTTGTAACCTTGGGACACTGTCTAGAACCCATTTGTCGTGGGTTATAATGTGCCAATTTTGAGAAAAAAGGTGCTATTTTTCCCCCTAAGGGTGCTGCCAGTAGACAAGTGTTTGGTGCAGGCAGAGGGAAGTCATTGGGACTGTTTCCTGTATGGTTGTGATTTGTCTTCTCCACTTGTAGAGGTAGAAGTGCCCCATTGCTTAGATCTATACGAACCTTGCGGCTGGGATCTGCCCCTTTGAGGTCTGTCTGACACTGGAAAGGACCAATTCTTTGTAGGCCAGTGTCTACTAAACCTAGATGGCTGTACTTGTAAAAAATCTTTGACCGTTTGCATAGATTTAGCTTTGCCCTCCATTTTCTTTAACACCTCTTCTGCCTTAACACCAAACAAGGTATCGTGCTGTAATGGTGTATCTAATAATTTAGCTTTAAAATGATTAGGCAGATTTTGTTCCTTTAACCAAGCGTGCCTAATTACAGGACCCATAACAGCGGCCCTGCAGGAGGCCTCCAGAGAATCAAAACCACATTGCAAAGTATGCTTTCCAACTTGTTCAGCTGCATGCAATAAATCCTGCATTTCTTTCTTGTTCAGCTGCATGCAATAAATCCTGCATTTCTTTGTTTTCTGCACATTCAGAATTTACCAACATTTTCTGTTTAAAGCAGTGTCGTGACATATTGCTATTTGAGCATATGAAACTGGCAATTTAAGGCCCTTATAGCCAAGGTAGCAGATGTGTAAATTTTTTTTCCCCCATCTATCCAGTGCCCTAGAATCTGTCAGACGGGGTAGGGTTTTTTGCAGTGGAAGCCTTAACCCCTTTGGGACCCTGAGAAATAGTTTCTGGGACTGCAGCAGGGTTTTTGAAAAGGAATTTATGAGTCGGGAACCCTGTAGCATTTGTCGGGCTTAACAGGAGCTAGAGGCAAGGAGTCAGGGGTCAGACTAGACTCTGAAAACACATCTAAAATGTCTAGCACAGATGGAATAGCTAGTGGCCTGTGTTGAGGTAGTAGAAGGAAGTCCCTGAGCATCTTTTTAGATTCTGAAAAGTACTGGCTCTCCCAGTGGAAATGCTCACTCATGGTATGCACGATTTCCCCAAAGGAATAGTCCTCCGGAGGAGAAGCTGAAGGAATTGATTCTAAAGCATCAGAGTCCTCATGGGAGGAAGAAAATATTCCTGATCAGAACAGGAATCAGAGGAAATGAAAACCTGATCTGAAGATTCATAGTTTGTCTCTTGCCTAGGCTTCTTATCAGGAAGAGGATGGGAACTCCTGTTCAAGGTAATAGTCTTCGGCCAGTTTAAGCATCTGTTTTTTGGGCATGGAGGCTTGTCCATATGGTTGGTGAACTTGCTTGCCTTTAAAAAAGTGCTCGAGTCTTTTGCCTTTGATGCTGAAGTCGGTTTAAGGTAGAATTGTTTAGGTCTGAATATACCCTCAGTAGCAGATGCCTGCTCAGCGGCTCCGGACCCATCTGAAGGAATAGTCTCAGAGGGTCCAATACCTTGAGTTTCCAGTGGCCTGACTGACTCCACGTGGGAGTCGGCAGCAGCCTGTGACTCTAAGGTAGCGGGCGTCAGGGGCTGCTAAAGCGCCTCACTGAGAACCAGCAACTGGCTTAGGAGAAGCCTTGTTGGATTTGGACCTTGGTTGCCTGTCTTTTTCCTTTTCTTTGCACTTTTTGTAAACTCTAGTAGTCAGATGGCCATCAGGCGACATTGTAGAATTAAATCTGTGGCCAAAATAGCTTAATGCAAAATCATACAGACGCTTAATAGTGAGTTGGTTAAATCTAGCACAAAACCGACAATGTGAAACATCGTGGTCAGGGCATAGGCAAGGAATACAGTAAGAATGAAAGTCCTTATGAGGTATTTGCTTCCCACAAGAAATACAATTATTAACCTTTTGACATCGGTCTGGAGCAAGAAAAAATGTTTCCCCAACGGGGAACTTGGCTTTTAATGAAAACTTTGGATCTGAAACTCGAACACGAAAATATCAGGAGTCTGCCGACTGGCACTTGCGAACCGCTTCTGCTTCAAGCACCGTGTGGCAAGAAAGACTTTAGAAAAATGGCATCAGCTGCATCTTTTATACGCCTGACAACCTGACGTCAGGGAAGGGGCAACAGCAACAGACGCAGGACCCAAGACTTTGGAATTCAGGCCAACTGAGGGCAACCTGCCAGCAGGATTACCTAAATGTAATGACTGCAACAGTGAAACACGAAGAACATAATTCTGAGAGAGTTTCAAGTTTTTTAGGATATAAAATTAAAGATAAAGCAAGGGCTATAGCCATAAATTATGTGCCCACACAGGATTGGTTTTAGCAATACCCATATTTATGGGGACTTAAGGTGAAGTACTAAAGAGTACAGATTAAAAAGGCTTCTGCTAAAGGTTATGTGGGAAGATAGTAAAAGTACAGTTGTGTACACTTAGCATAAATGTAGATGTTGGAGTGTATTCACTGTTTCAGTCATCATACTTGGGTTATTCTGCCAGGGGAAAT